>NC_142269.1:3132066-3367883 GCF_052056855.1 Sturnus vulgaris | reverse complement strand
TTGATCCCAATGGAATTCCCAATGATCCCAATGGAATTCTTAATGATCCCAATGGAATTCCCGATGATCCCAATGGAATTCCCAATGATCCCAATGGAATTCCCGATGATCTCAATGGAATTCCCGATGATCCCAATGGAATTCTTAATGATCTCAATGGAATTCCCAATGATCCCAATGGAATTCCTAATGATCCAAATGGAATTCCCGATGATCCCAATGGAATTCCCGATGATCCCAATGGAATTCCTGATGATCCCAATGGAATTCCCAATGATCCCAATGGAATTCCCGATGATCCCAATGGAATTCCCAATGATCTCAATGGAATTCCCCATGATCCCAATGGAATTCTTAATGATCCCAATGGAATTCTTAATGATCCCAATGAAATTCCCAATGATCCCAATGACTGTGAGGGATGGATGGGATTTCCCAGGATATCCAGGATTGATTTTTTTTTCCCGTTTTTCCCAGGTTTTGGATGGGCTGCTGGCCCAGTACGGCACCGTGGAGAGCTGTGAGCAAGGTAGGCAGGGAGAATTCCTGGATTTCGGGAATTCCCTCTGGATTTGGGAATTTCTGCAAGGAATAAAACCCGGATTTTGGGAATTCCTGCCCTGTTACAGTGGGAGGGGGGAATAAAAAACCCTGATCCCTGCCTCTTCTCCCGAATTTCTGATTCCTTTTCCCAAATTCTCAACCTCTTTTCCCGAATCCCTGCCCCTTTTCCCAAATTCCCGGCCCCTTTTCCCAAATCCCTGCTCCTTTTCCCAAATCCCTGATTCCTTTACCCAAATTCCCAACCCCTTTTTCCGAAATCCTGACCTTTTTCTTGAATTCCCTGCCCCTTTCGTCGAATTCCCGGCCCCTTTTCCCCGAATTCCCGGCCCCTTTTCCCGAATTCCCGGCCCCTTTTCCCCGAATTCCCGGCCCCTTTTCCCGAATTCCCGACCCCTTTTCCCAAATCCCCGGCCCCTTTTCCCAAATCCCTGTCCCTTTTCCCAAATTCCCAACCCCTTTTCCCGAATTCCCGACCCCTTTTCCCGAATTCCCGACCCCTTTTCCCGAATCCCCGACCCCTTTTCCCGAATTCCCGTCCCCTTTTTCGGAAATCCTGACCTTTTTCTTGAATTCCCTGCCCCTTTCCTCGAATTCCCGGCCCCTTTCCTCGAATCCCGACCCCTTTTCCCGAATTCCCGGCCCCTTTTCCCGAATCCCCCGCAGTGAACACGGACAGCGAGACCGCCGTGGTGAACGTCACCTACGCCAACCGCGAGCAGACCCGGCAGTGAGTGCCCCGGGACCCCGCAATTCTCCGGGAATTCTCCGGGAATTCCAAAATTCCCTCCCTTCCCCACCAGCCCCGGCATCCCCATCTCCCCAAATCCCAAGATTCCGGCTCAAATCCCTTGGATCTGATCGCTTTTCCTTCCCCTCTGCGCAGAAATTCCGAGTTTTGGGGTTTTCTCGGAAGCTCAGGGGGTAAAACTTGGAATTTTTTTTTTTTTTTAGCTGGGGGATTTCCCGGTGCTCCCAGGATTTTGGGAATTCTGGAAAAGTCAAAAAAAAATTGGGAGAAACATCCAGGGGAGAGCTGGAGATCATTCCCAGCTTTTTTTTTTCTCCTTGGATTCTTTCATCCCTCACTCCGGGGGAATCCTCGGTTCTGACGCTTTTAGGGATTTTTTGGGAGGGAGTTTTTAGGGAATTTTCTTTGCTGGATTTGGAATGTGGAAGAGCAAATCCCTGCTCTGGCTGCCGGCCCCATCTGCAGGCCGGGATCCAAACTGGGAATGCGGAATCCAAACTGGGAATGCGGAATCCAAACTGGGAATGCGGAATCCAAACTGGGAATGCGGAATCCAAACTGGGATTTGGGATCTCGCTCACTCGGCCCTGCCCGCGGGGTCACCCCCAAAACCTCCCCCAAAAAATTCCCAACCCCCTGCTCCAAAAACAGCCCAAAAATCCCCAAAGAAACCTCAAAAAAATCCAAAACTTCCCCAAAAAATTCCCAAAAAAATCCCCAGAAAAACGCCCAAAAAAACCCACCAAAAATAAAAAATAAATCCCAAAACACCGCCAAAAAAATCCGAAAAAATCCCCCAAAAAAATCCTCAAAAAATCTCCCAAAAAACCCCAAAATCCCAAAAATACCCCCCAAAAAAATCCCCCCAAAAACCCCAAAACCCGCCAAAAAATTCCAAAAATTCCCAAAAATTTCCCCGAAAAGTCCCAAAAATTCCCCCTTAAACCCCCAAAAAATCCAAAAAAAATCCCCCCAAAATCCCAAAACTTCTGTTAAAAAAGACCCAAAAAATCCCAAATAAACCCCAAAAATTACCCCAAAAAATCCTCAAAAAAGCCCAAAATTCGCCCCAAAAAACCCCCCAAAAAATCCAAAAAAATTCCCCCAAAATCCCCAAAACCCGCCAAAAAAATCCCCAAAATTCCCCAAAAAACCGCCAAAAAATTCCAAAAAAATCCCAAAAAATCCCAAAAAAACCCAAAAAATCCCCCAAAAAACCGCCAAAAACTCCAAAAAAATCCCAAAAATTCCCCAAAAAAACCCAAAAAATCCCCAAAAAACCCCCCAAAAACCGCCAAAAAAATTTAAAAAAAAATCCCAAAAAATCCCCAAAAATCCCCGAAATTCCGCCGTCCCCAGAGCCATGGTGAAGCTGAACGGGCACCAGCTGGAGAGCCACGCCCTGAAGGTTTCCTACATCCCGGATGAGCAGCCGGGCCCCAAAAACAGCCCCCAAAAAACCTCCAAAAAAAACCCCCCAAAAACCCCAAAAATAAAAAAAAAAAATCCCAAAACACCACAAAAAAAATCCCAAAAATTCCTAAAATAACAGCCAAAAAACCCTCAAAAAAGCCCAATAATTTCCCCCCAAAATGCCCAAAAAATAAAAAAAAATTCCCCAAAAATCCCAAAAACCCGCCAAAAAAATCCCCAAAATTCCCCCCAAAAACCCAAAAAATTCCAAAAAATCCCAAAAATTCCCCCAAAAAACCGCCAAAAAATTCCAAAAAATCCCAAAAATTCCCCCAAAAAACCCCCAAAATCCCCCCCAAAACCGCCAAAAAACTCAAAAAAAAATCCCAAAAAATCCCCAAAAAACCCCCCAAAAACCGCCAAAAAAATTCCAAAAAAATCCCAAAAAATCCCAAAAAAACCCCAAAAAATCCCCCAAACTCCGCCGTCCCCAGAGCCATGGTGAAGCTGAACGGGCACCAGCTGGAGAGCCACGCCCTGAAGGTTTCTACATCCCGACGAGCAGCCGGGCCCCGAGAACGGGCGCAGGGCTGGCCCCGCTGCCCGCGGCTCTGCCCGGCCCGGATCGCCCCTGCCCGCGGGGGGGACCCCCCAAAAACAGCCCCCCCTGGACGTGCCCCTGCGGCTCCTGGTGCCCACCCAGTTCGTGGGGGCCATCATCGCAAGGAGGGGGCCACCATCCGCAACATCACCAAGCAGACGCAGTCCAAGTGAGATTTATTAACCCCGGGGGGGGTTTGGGGTTTTTTTTTGGGGGGGGGGGGGGGATTGGTGGATGAGTGGGAATGGTGGGAAAGGGGGTTTGGGATCGCACTCAGGCGCTCAGAGGAGATTTGGGATGGCTCCCTGCGTGGGAATACCAGGAAAGGGATTTGGGGTGGGATGGGAGCTCTGGGGCAGGGATTTGGGGTGGGATTTGGGGCAGGATTTGGGGCGGGCTGGGAGCTCTGGGGCAGGAATTTTGGGCAGGGATTTGGGGTGGGATTTGGGGCAGGGATTTGGGGCAGGATTTGGGGCGGGATTTGGGGCAGGCTGGGAGCTCTGGGGCAAGGATTTGGGGCGGGATTTTGGGCAGGAATTTGGGGCGGGATTTGGGGCAGGCTGGGAGCTCTGGGGCAGGGATTTTGGGCAGGGATTTGGGGCAGGATTTGGGGCAGGATTTGGGGCAGGCTGGGAGCTCTGGGGCAGGAATTTTGGGCAGGGATTTGGGGCGGGATTTGGGGCAGGATTTGGGGCGGGATTTGGAGCAGGCTGGGAGCTCTGGGGCAGGAATTTTGGGCAGGGATTTGGGGCAGGATTTGGGGCAGGCTGGGAGCTCTGGGGCAGGAATTTTGGGCAGGGATTTGGGGCAGGATTTGGGGCGGGATTTGGAGCAGGCTGGGAGCTCTGGGGCAGGGATTTGGGGCAGGATTTGGGGCAGGGATTTGGGGTGGGATGGGAGCTCTGGGGCAGGAATTTTGGGCAGGGATTGGGGCTGGATTTGGGGCAGGCTGGGAGCTCTGGGGCCCCTCCCAGCCCCTGCCCTGGTTTTAGGATCGACGTGCACCGCAAGGAGAACGCGGGCGCGGCAGAAAAAGCGATCAGCATCCACTCCACGGCCGAGGGCTGCTCGGCCGCCTGCAGGATGATCCTGGACATCATGAACAAGGAGGCCAAGGACACCAAGACGTGAGAATTCCCTGGGATCCCATCCCGGGAATCTTCCCATCCCTCCCATTCCAGGATCTTCTCATCCCAGGGATCCCATCCCCAAATCCTCCCATCCTGGATCCTCCCATCCCTCCCATCCTGGGGATCCCATCCCTCCCATCCTGGGGATCCCATCCCAGATCCTGCAGGAATTTCGGGTTTGGGGGCTCCAAGCGATGGGGTTTGAGCTTCCCCCAGCCCTCTGTGCCTTTCCCAGTTCCCACAATCCCTCCTTTTCTATTTTTCCCTTTTCTCAGCTGCCCTCATCCCTTGTTTTGGGTTTTCCCCCCCCGTTCCCCAGCTGCCATAATCCCTCCTTTGGGGCTTCTCCCTTTTCCCAACTGTCCTTAATCCCTCCTGGGGGGTTTTCTTCCCGTTCCCATTCCCTGTATCTCATTCAATTCCCATTCCCTGTATCTCATTCCATTCTCATTCCCATTATTCCCATTATTCCCATTATTCCCATTATTCCCATCATCCCCATTCCCTGTATCCCATTCCATTCTCATTCTCATTCTCTTTCCCATCCTCATCCCATTCCCATTTTTCCCATTATTGCCATTATTCCCATTTCCATCGTTCCCATCCCATTCCTATCATCCCATTCCCACCATCCCCATTCCCATTTTTCCCACCATTCCCATTTTTCCCACCATTCCCACCCAGGGCTGACGAGGTGCCCCTGAAGATCCTGGCCCACAATAACTTTGTGGGGCGCCTGATCGGCAAAGAGGGCCGGAACCTCAAGAAGGTGGAGCAGGACACGGAGACCAAAATCACCATTTCCTCGTGAGGATCCGGGCTGGGAGGAGGAGGAGGATGGGAATGGGATGGGAATGGGATGGGAATGGGATGGGGATGGGATGGGAATGGGGGCAGAGGTTTTTTAGTCCCCAAAGTTCTCTCGGGAAACCTCGGTGTTGGATTTTCTGTGCTCCCCTCCCCACCCCTTTGGGGTCCCTTTTATGTCCCCTCCCCACCCTTTCGGGGTCTCTTCCTCATTCCTTCCCCACCCATCCCTTTGGGGTCCCTTTTGGGGTCCCCTGTGCCCGCCTTGGTGGCCAGAACTGGGATTTTCCATTTTGGGGAAAGCAGCCAGAACCCCCTGCCACAAACCCCGTCCCTGCCCTGCTGTGTCCCTGTCACCCCTGGCTGTGTCCCTGTCCGTGTCCCCATTCCCCGGGTGTGTCCCTGTCCCTGGCTGTGTCCCTGTCACCCCTGGCTGTGTCCCTGTCCGTGTCCCCATCCCCCGGGTGTGTCCCTGTCCGTGTCCCCATGCCGTGTGGCTGTCCCCGGCTGCAGGAGCTCACCCTGTCCCCATCCCCCGGGTGTGTCCGTGTCCCCTCTGGGTGTGTCCCCATTCCACGGGTGTGTCCATGTCCCTCTGGGTGTGTCTGTGTCCCCTGGGTGTGTCCCCATTACCCGGGTGTATCCGTGTCCCCATGCCGTGTCCATGTCCCCGGGCTGCAGGAGCTCACCCTGTCCGTGTCCCCATCCCCCGGGTGTGTCCCTGTCCGTGTCCCCATGCCGTGTCCGTGTCCCCATGCCGTGTCCGTGTCCCCATGCCGTGTCCGTGTCCCCAGGCTGCAGGAGCTCACCCTGTACAACCCCGAGCGCACCATCACGGTGCGGGGCTGTCCCGAGAGCTGCTGCCGCGCCGAGCAGGAGATCATGAGGAGAGTGCGGGAGGCGTACGAGAACGACGTGGCCGCCATGAGCGTGAGTGCCACGAGCCTGGGGACCCGGAAAACAAACAGGGGGGTCCCGGAAAACGGGGGGGGGTCTCAGAAAACGGGGGGTCCCAGAAAACAAACAGGGGAGATCCCAGAAAACGGGGGATCCTGGAAAACGGGGAGGGGTCTCAGAAAACGGGGGGTCCCAGAAAATGGGGAGGGATCCCAGGAAACAAACAGGGGGGATCCCACAGAACAGGGGGATCCCCTCTTCCCTCTCATCCCTGATTTTGTTTTCCCCCCCCCAGTTACAATCCCGCCTTGTCCCCAATTTTGTTTCCCTTCAGTTCAATCCCCCCCTCATTCCCGATTTTCTTTTCCCGGTTACAATCCCCCCTCATTCCCGATTTTCTTTTCCCGGTTACGATCCCTCATTCCCGATTTTCTTTTCCCGGTTACGATCCCTCATTCCCGATTTTCTTTTCCCAGTTGCAGTCCCACCTGATCCCGGGGTTGAACCTGGCCGCTGTCGGGCTCTTCCCGGCCTCGTCCACGGCGCTGCCGCCGCCCCCCGGCGGCTCCGGGGCTGCTCCCTACAGCTCCTTCCTGGTGAGAGACCCCAATTCCAGCCGGGATGGTCCCAAAAACAAACCTGGCATGGGCAGTGACCCCAACTCCAGCCGGGACATTCCCAATGGAAACCCCTGGGACCCCCAGCAGCTCCCACTGCCAGCGTGGGGACATAACACTGATCCTAAATGGTGACCCTGGCCCCAAATTGTAACATTGACCCCCAAACGGTGACCCTGGCCCCAAACGGTGACCCTGACCCCACACAGTGACCCTGACCCCAAATTTAACACTGATCCTAAATGGTGACCCTGGCCCCAAATTGTAACACTGACCCCCAAACGGTGACCCTGGCCCCAAACGGTGACCCTGGCCCCAAACGGTGACCCTGTCCCCTCACAGTGACCCTGTCCTCTCACAGTGACGCTGTCCCCTCCCCTGTCCCCTCCCCGGTCCCCTCCCCTGTCCCCAGCCCCCCGAGCAGGAGACCGTGCACGTGTTCATCCCGGCGCAGGCGGTCGGGGCCATCATCGGCAAGAAGGGGCAGCACATCAAGCAGCTCTCGCGCTTCGCCAGCGCCTCCATCAAGGTGGGGACGTCCCTCGGTGTCACCCGGCGTCACCCGGTGTCACCCAGTGTGCCTCGGTGTCACCCAGTGTGCCTCGATGTCCCTCAGTGTCCTCAGTGTCCCTCCCATGTCTCCCGATGTCCATCCCGTGTCCCTCAGTGTCCCCCCGTGTCCCGCCATGTCCCCACATGTCCCTCAGTGTCCCCACATGTCCCTCAGTGTCCCCACATGTCGCCGGTGTCCCCGGTATCCCTCAGTGTCCCCGGTGTCCCTCAGTGTCCCCACATGTTCCCCGGTGTCCCCCGGTGTCCCTCAGTGTCCCCCCGTGTCCCCCCGTGTCCCCCCGTGTCCCTCAGTGTCCCCTATGTCCCCCCGTGTCCCTCAGTGTCCCTCAGTGTCCCCCATGTCCCTCAGTGTCCCTCAGTGTCCCCCATGTCCCTCAGCGTCCCCTATGTCCCCCCATGTCCCCGGTGTCCCCCCCATGTCCCTCAGTGTCCCTCGGTGTCCCCCCCATGTCCCATGTCCCCCCGGTGTCCCTCAGTGTCCCCACATGTCCCCGGTGTCCCTCAGTGTCCCCGGTGTCCCTCAGTGTCCCCCCCATGTCCCCCCGGTGTCCCCGGTGTCCCTCAGTGTCCCCTCATGTCCCCGGTGTCCCCCCCATGTCCCCCCGGTGTCCCCGGTGTCCCTCAGTGTCCCCACATGTCCCCCGGTGTCCCCCCGTGTCCCTCAGTGTCCCCCCGTGTCCCCACATGTCCCCCCGGTGTCCCCGGTGTACCCCCATGCCCCGGTGTCCCCCCCATGTCCCCCCGGTGTCCCCGGTGTCCCTCAGTGTCCCCGGTGTCCCTCAGTGTCCCCGGTGTCCCCCATGTCCCCCCGGTGTCCCCGGTGTCCCTCAGTGTCCCCGGTGTCCCCGGTGTCCCTCAGTGTCCCCGGTGTCCCCCCCCATGTCCCCCCGGTGTCCCCGGTGTCCCTCAGTGTCCCTCAGTGTCCCCCATGTCCCTCAGCGTCCCCTATGTCCCCCCATGTCCCCGGTGTCCCTCAGTGTCCCCCCGTGTCCCCCCATGTCCCCGGTGTCCCCCCCATGTCCCCCCAGTGTCCCCCCGGTGTCCCCGGTGTCCCTCAGTGTCCCCGGTGTCCCTCAGTGTCCCTCGGTGTCCCCCCCATGTCCCCCCGGTGTCCCCGGTGTCCCTCAGTGTCCCCGGTGTCCCTCAGTGTCCCCGGTGTCCCTCAGTGTCCCCGGTGTCCCCGGTGTCCCTCAGTGTCGCTGCCGTTGCAGATCGCCCCCCCGGACTCTCCGGACTCCAAGGTGCGCACGGTTGTGATCACCGGCCCGCCCGAGGCGCAGTTCAAGGTTGTCCCTCTGCTGTCACCTCCCGGGGGAGACCCCGATTCCAGCCCCGACCCCCGGCTGGGCACCCCCGGACGGGCACCCCCGGACTGGGCACCCCCGGACGGGGCGGCCAAACGGGTTTGGAATTCCCAGGAATTTACGGGATGATGGCCCAGCCCAAACCTGGCCGGGGATTTTTGGGATGGGACATTCCCGGCTCCCTGCTCCCAGGGGCTGAGCGGGTTTGGGATTCCAAAGAGCTGGGATATTATGGGATGGTGGCCCAGCCGAAATTCAGGGATGGGGTTTGGGGTGGGACATCTCTCCAGGCTCAGGGCAGGATTTATGGGATGTTACCCCACCCAAATTCCCAAATTTGGGGCTGGGTTTTGGGGTGGGACATTCCCAACTCTCCATCCCCTCTCCAGGCTCAGGGCAGGATTTATAGGAAACCCTATCCCAGATCCAGATCTGGATTTTGGGGTGGGACGTTCCCAACTCCCCATCCCCTGTGCAGGCTCAGGGCAGGATTTATGGGATGTTACCCCACCCAAATTCCCAGTTTTGGGTCTGGATTTTGGGGTGGGACATTCCCAACTCCCCGTTCCCTCTCCAGGCTCAGGGCAGGATTTATGGGAAGCTGAAGGAGGAGAATTTCTTCGGGCCCAAGGAGGAGGTGAAGCTGGAGACGCACATCCGAGTGCCGGCCTCGGCCGCCGGCCGCGTCATCGGCAAGGGCGGCAAGACCGTGAGTGGGAGCGGCCACGGGATTCCCGGGAAAAGGGGCGGGATTCCCGGGAAAAGGGGCGGGATTCCCGGGAAAAATCCGGGATTCCTGGGAAAACATCCGGGATTCCTGGGAAAAGGGATGGAATTCCCAGGAAAAGGGATGGAATTCTCTGGGGAAAGGGCCAGGACTCCCAGGAAAAGGGCAGGGACTCCCAGGAAAAGGGCCGGAATTCTCCAGGAAAAGGGCCGGGATTCTCCAGGAAAAGGGACGGGATTCTCCAGGAAAAGGGCCGGGATTCCCGGGAAAAGGGCCGGGATTCCCGGGAAAAGCAGCCGCATTCCCGGGCCCTGTCCCCAGGTGAACGAGCTGCAGAACCTGACGGCCGCCGAGGTCGTGGTGCCGCGGGAACAAACCCCGGACGAGAACGAGCAGGTGATCGTCAAAATCATCGGGCACTTCTACGCCAGCCAGGTACGGCCTGGGGGGGCCAGGTGTGCCCCAGGTGTGCTCCGGGGGGGGCCAGGTGTGCTCCGGGGGGGGGCCAGGTGTGCTCCAGGTGTGCTCCAGGGGGGGTCTGGGGTCTCCAGGATTCTCTGGAGGGCTCCAGATGTTCTCCAGGTGTGCTCCAGGTGTTCTGAGGAGTTCCCTACAGGTGCTCCAGGGGTTCTGGGGGATTCCCTGGAGGTGGTCCGGGGGTGCTCCAGGTGTTTTCCAGGGATTCTCCGGGGCTGTGCTGCTCACACCGCACACTTTCAGTCGTTATCCCACAAATCCCATCCGTTATTCCCAGGAAAATCACAGGGCCAGGAGCTGGATTTGGGTGGGAATGTGGAACACGAGGGGCTGGGAAATGGGGATGGGATCACAGCATTCCAGGAATTCCTGAACTGAATCCAGGGATTCCTGAACTGACTCCAGGCATTCCCAGACTGACTCCAGGGGTTCCCAGACTGAATCCAGGCATTCCCAGACTGGCTCCAGGCATTCCCAGACTGAGTCCAGGCATTCCCAGACTGAGTCCAGGCATTCCCAGACTGACTCCAGGGATTCCTGAACTGACTCCAGGCATTCCCGGCTGTCATTCCCAGATGGCGCAGCGCAAGATCCGTGACATCCTGGCGCAGGTGAAGCAGCAGCACCAGAAGGGCCAGAGCCAATCCCGGAGGAAATAGGGACACCCCCCCCCCCGGATCCCAAATCCCGGGAAAACGGGGACACGGCACGGCCAGGCCGGGCTCCGAGTGCCTGGGAACGAAACCAGCAACAGCAGGGGATCGGGAATGCCGGGAATGGAGATCGGGAATGCCGGGAATGGAGACTGGGAATGCCGGGAATGGAGAACGGGAATGCCGGGAATGGAGAACGGGAATGCTGGGAATGGAGATCGGGAATGCCGGGAATGGAGACTGGGAATGGAGAACGGGAATGCCGGGAATGGAGAACGGGAATGCTGGGAATGGAGATCGGGAATGCTGGGAATGGAGATCGGGAATGGAGATCGGGAATGCCGGGAATGGAGATCGGGAATGGAGATCGGGAATGCCGGGAATGGAGAACGGGAATGCCGGGAATGGAGAACGGGAATGGAGAACGGGAATGGAGACTGGGAATGCTGGGAATGGACTGGGATCAGGAATGATGTAAATGGAGATTGGGAATGGACAGGGATCAGGAATGTTGATTGGGAATCATTTCCACAGGGATCGGGAATGCCAGGAATGCACAGGGATGGGGAATGGAAATTGGGAATGCTGGGAATGGAGACTGGGAATGCTGGGAATGGACAGGGGTCAGGAATGATGGGAATGGAGATTGGGAATGGACTGGGATCAGGAATGTTGATTGGGAATCACTTCCACAGGGATCAGGAATGCCAGGAATGCACAGGGATTGGGAATGGAAATTGGGAATGCTGGGAATGGAGACTGGGAATGGACAGGGATGAAGAATGGAGAGGGATCAGGAATAATTTCCACAGGGATGGGGAATGGATATTGGGAATGCTGGGGATGGAGATTGGGAATGGACTGGGATCAGGAATGGACTGGGATCAGGAATAATTAATTTCTACAGGGATCAGGAATAATTTCCACAGGGATGAGGAATTTCATCCCCCAGCAAGATTGGGAATTCCATTGGGGATTCCATTGGGAATTCCATTGGGGATTCCATTGGGGATTCCATTGGGAATTCCATTGGGGATTCCATTGGGAATTCCATTGGGGATTCCATTGGGGATTCCATTGGGGATTCCATTGGGGATTCCATTGGGGATTCCATTGGGGATTCCATTGGGGATTCCATTGGGAATCTCATCCCCCAGCAAGATTGGGAATTGCTGATTCCTGGCATTCCTGGGGGGGGGTGGGTTTGGAAAGGATTTTGGGATTTGGGGAATATTTGAGGAATATTTTGGGAATATTTGGGGAAGGATCCGAAGCTGCCACCAGGGCAAGGGCTGGGCTCCGGGAATTCCAGCCCCAAAAATGGGAATTTTCCAGGGTTTCCCCCCACCCAAAAAAAAAAAAAAGGGAAGGGAAGGCTGGGAAAGGAAAACTGGGATGGATTTGGAGAGGGGGGTGGTGGAAGAAAAAACTGGGAATGGGGAAAAAACGGGAATTTGGGAGAGAAAAGGGAAAGTTTGGGATGGGTTTGGAGAGGCAGGAATGGCAGGATGGAAAGCTGGGACGTAAAAAAAAAAAAAAAAAAAAAAAAAGTGGGAATTTGGGAAAAGAAGCAAAATTGGGATGAATCCAGAGGGAGATGGGAAGAGTCCAAGGTGAGGTTGAAAAGTGGGAATTTGGGATAAAAAAAAAAACAAACCAGAATTGGGATGAATTTTGAGATGGGAATGATGGGAGGAAACTTGGGAAGTTCCTCCAGTTTTTGGGGTTTTTTTAGGATTTGGAAAAATTGGGAATTCGGGACAAACCCGGCCCTGGTGCTTTTCCCGTTCCCAGCAGGGAATTCTGGGGGAAAATCCTCCAAAAAAAAAAAAAAAAGAGAAAAAAAAAACAAAAAACAAAAAACCTCTTGGAACAGCAGGAAAAGCAGCTTTAGGGAAAAGGAATTTCCTGGAATTCCGCCGCTCCAGGGAATTAAAAAAAAAAAAATTAAAAAAAAAAAAAATCCCCCGGGAATGACAAAAAAAAAAAAAAAATCACAAAAAAAAAGCTGAAAAAAAGTTCAAAAAAAGCTACCTCAGGTGTGATTACCTCAGCTAGGGAATATTCTGATTTTTGGGTTGTTTTCACTTTATTTTGGGGTTTTGGGGTTTTGTTTTTTGTTTTTTGTTTTTTTGGTTTTTCGGGGGCTTTTCGCTGATATTTTATATAAGAGGTGCTAACGGGGAAGATTTTATTTTTTTAATGAAAAAGAAAAAAAAAAGAGAATTAAATTTTTTTTCTTTTTTTAATTTTTTTGGTTTTTGTTTTTAATGGAAGAATCCAGGCGTTCTGGACTTAGTGGAAAAGATGGCAGCAGCTTCCTTGTTTTGGATATTTTCATGGAATTTTGGGGCCCCTTTCCCAACCACTTGAGGAATTTCAGCTCTCAGGCTGAAAAAATAAAATAAAATAAAATAAAATAAAATAAAATACAACAAAATAAAATACAACAAAATAAAATACAACAAAATAAAATAAAATAAAATACAACAAAATAAAATAAAATAAAATAAAATAAAATAAAATAAAATAAAATAAAATACAACAAAATAAAATAAAATAAAATACAATAAAATTTAAAAATCCGGGAAAATTCCAACTTTGGTTTTCCCAGCGGGAAAAACTTGAATTTTTTTCCTTTTCATATTTTTTTTTTTAAATTCTTTTTTTTTTTAATTTTTAATTTTTTTTCCGGGGATTTCAAAGGGTAAAAAACAAACCCGAACCCGGGATTTTCCCAATCGGATCCGACCAAATCCGTGGATTTTTGGGAATTTTTCCACCCCTGGGCAGCGTTTTCTATGCAAATTGGGGTTTAAAAAAAAAGATTTTTTTGGTGCTGGTTTTATTTTCATACTCTCAGAAGCCATAAAGAGATTTTTTTTTTTTTTTTTCTATATTTGATAAAAAATTCCTAAAGATCCCGGAATTCCAGGGGGGTGGTGTCGATCCATCTTCTCCACTATGGTGCTGTGAAATTTAAAATAAAAAATAAAAAATAAAAAATAAAAAATAAAAAATAAATAAACCGCAAAAAAAAAAAATATTTTAAAAAGAGAGGGTTTTTTTTTTTTTTGCCTCCGTTTTATTGAGGGGGAAAAAAAATTAAAGGAAGAAATTAATTTTTTAAAAATTAATTTTAAAAAGAAGGAAAAAATAATTAAAAAAAAAAAAAGGGAAAATAATTTTTAAAAAAGGAAAAAAAATAGTTTTAAAAAAGGAGAAAAATAATTTTAAAAAAGGAAAAATAATTTTTAAAAGGACAAAAAAATAATTTTAAAAAAGGAAAAAATAATTTTTTTAAAAAAGAAAACATTTATTAAAAACGGGAAAAAATAATTTTTAAAATAAAAAAAATCTTAAAAACACTAAAAATAAATTTTTAAAATGGAGGAGGAGAGAGAGAGAAATTAATTAATGAATTCCTTCATTAAGTGGGAGCCAATTTTTATTCCCTACAAACGCACAGGGAGGAGGGAGAGGAGAATTCCCGAATTCCCTCTCCCTGCTCCAGAACCTCCACAGGGTGATTGTTCTTCCTGAAATCCCTTTTTTTTTTTTTTTTTTTTGGCTCAAATCCCATTTTTTGGTGAAATCCCAATTTATTTATTTTTTTTTTTAGTGAAATCCCAGTTTTTCTGCTAAAATCCCTTTTTAATTTATTTTTTTAATAATTTGGATTAAATCCCATTTCCCCCGTTTTTTCTCGGCCGTGTGGAAAAATAAAAAAAATTAATTTTGGATCCAATTAAAAAAAAAAACAAAAAAAACCCCAAACCCGATCCCAGAAAAGCCAAATCTGGTCCCATCACCCCCTGGCTCCTCCCCATCCCCAATTTTTGGGATTGGGGAATTTGGGATCCCCCCCTCGGGCAGGGGTGGGGAGCTCTGAGCTTTAATTCCCAAAAAATTTTGGGGTGAAAGGAGCCGGATTTGGGGGGGGAGGGGCGTTTTCCCGGTTTTCCTTGGAATTTTAATTTTTTTTTTTTTTTTTGGATACTTGAAACTCCCATTCCCAGCAAACCCAAACCCCAAACTTTTCCCATCCCAGCGCTAAAAAAAAAAAACTAAAAAAAAAAAAAAAAACGGGAATAACAATTCCCAAATCCCATTTTTTAGGATCTCTGGGGAGATCTCGAGCTGAAATTCCAACAATTCAGGGAATCTTTGGTGCTTTTCCCAAACTTCTCCCATTCCTGGATCCCGTAGGGAAATCGGATTTATTTGAATTTAATCGAATTTATTTGGATTTAATTGGATTGAATCGAATGGAATTTTTTATTGAACTGAATCCAAGAGATTTGTGGGAATGAAGAGACCTCGGAGCATCTCTGGAAAAAGCTGGAAAATCCTGGGGGGGGCAGGAATTTGGGAGAGAGGCCTGGAATGGAAAAAAAAAAAACAACGAAAAAAAAATTCCCAAGAACTGCAAGAAAATGGGAATGAGACGGATCCAGACTGGGATGGAAAAACTGGGAAAAATTCCCAAAAAAACCGGCAGGAAAATGGGAATGAGACGGATCCAGACTGGGATGGAAAAAATGGAAAAATTCCCAAAAAAACCAGCAGGAAAATGGGAATGAGACGGATCCAGACTGGAAAAAAAAATCAGGAAAAATTCCCAGCCCCGCAGGAGCTCCTCCTTCTGTTCCCTCTGTGCCAAAAAAATTCCGGGAAAAGCGAAATTTATGGAAAAGCAGAAATTCAGGGATGAGCGGCGCCGGCAGCTCCGGGGGTTTTTTATTCCAGTGGGAATAATTTGGGAATAACTTGGGGAATTTCCCCCCTTTTCCAGGAACAAGGAAGGGAGAGATCCTGGAATTTCCTTGGGAATAAGCAGAGGAAATTTCGGGATGGAAAAGGAATTTTTGGGAAGCTGGGAGGGGCAGAGCCTTTCCCTTTCCCCGTGCCTCAGTTTCCCCGCGTTGGGAATTTCGGGATTCTCTGGGATGAGCCGTGGGGAAAAATTGGATTTAACGGGATCGGAGCCTCCTTCCATCGCCCAGCTGGAAAAACGGGAAAAAAAAGGATCCCAAATCCCAAATCCCAGCGGATTTTTCTTCTCTTCCAAGCTCTGAGGCCTCCCTGGAATTCCCTGGATTTGGATGAAGGGCGTGGAACGGATTCCTGGAATCCAAGCCGAGGAAAAAATATCGGGAAAGGAATCCCCTCCCCGCTGGAATTTCCGTTTCTTGGGAATTCCACGGGATTTGGGGGTTGGGTTGATTTTTTTTTTTTTTTAAGGGCAGAAAAAAAGGAAAAATTCCCACCCCCCCAAAAAAAAAGAGGAAAAGAAAAAGCAGGAAAAGCTCAGCAGGGCCTGGAAGAAAACAAAAAAAACACAAAAAAACCCCAAAAACCAAAAAACAAAACAAAAAAACCCAACCAACCAACCAAAAAAAAAAAAAAAAAAGGATTTTTTGGAATTCTCAGCTCTGAGTTTTTGGGGTTTTTTGGGAATTTTGGGGATTTCAGACTCCTAGGAAATCGCTCTGGAACGGGATTTGCTCCCAAACTTTTTCCTTAATTTAATTCCCTTGGTTTTCCCTCCCTTCCCCCTGCTGCTCCACCCAACTTTTTTTTTTTGGGATATTGTGGGAATTTTCCCCGAAAATCGTGGATTTCTTTTTTTTTTTCTTTATTTTGCATCGATTTCCTTGGCTCCTTCCCAATCCCATATTTTTTCTTTCCTGTCGCCGTTCGTTTTGTCCGGGTGGAATCTCCGGGATCCCAGGATTTGCTCCTGGGATGGATCCCGGCATCCCCAGGAAGTTTTTCCCGGGATTTTGGTTCTGGATTCGCTCCGGGAGCGGCGGCGCTGGAGCTTGGCTGGAATTTTCCCTGCGGATCCTGGGACTCGACCTTGGAAAATCCAATCCGGCCTGGAATTCCCTTGGGAATTCCCACAAGGAGGAGAAATCCCCCATTCCTGACCCAGCTTTTATTGGGATTTTATCCCAGGTTTGTCTCGTGGATGAGATTCCGGAGGTTCTTCCATCCTGGAATTTTTTTCCCTGGTTTTTTGGGGTTTTTTTTTTTTTGGGATCACACACCTGGAACAACCTCAGAGCCGCCGGGATCCTCCCGCTGGAGACGGAATTTTGGGATCGCCCCGAGGACGAAGAGGAGGAGGAAGAGGAGCCGTGGGAAAGCTCTGGAACATTCCAGGCTGGGAGAATTCCCAAGAATCTCCTGGAAAATTCTGGCTGAGCCCAGCGCCCGCTCGATCCCGGCTCTTTATCCACGGGCGGAATTCCCGGAGGGTTTTTGGGGTTTTTTTTTTGTGGGATCGGAATTCCCAGGAGCTCTTGGATGTTCTTCCCAAAATCATGGAAGTGTTTGAGCCGGGCTGGGACGTTCTGCTGGAATTTGGGAATTCTCTGATGGACCCCGTTGGGTTTGGGAAGATCTCCTGGACTGTGAGGATTTGGGATGGTCCAACAGAACCCGGGGAAGATTTCTGGGATGGTTTCCTGGATCCCGGCATTGGGATGGGTTTTGGGATCCTGGGAATGGGATGAATTTTTGGGATCCCAGCATTGGGATCATTTTTCGGGGAGGGAATTTTCAGGGCAGGAAGAGCTGATCCAGAGCAGGGAACGCCTCTCCCACGGCTGATCCCGGGAAATCCACGGGATTGAGCGGAGCCGGGCGGGAATTCATCCCTTAAAAATCCACGATCGGCCCCAAATCCCGTTGGCTCTTCCGGCAGCACCTCGGGATCCAGAATTCCTTGGAATTCCGGGAGGAAACTCAGCCATAACCCACGACACCTCCTGGGAAGAGGGACTGAAATCCCAGGAAGCGGGAGGGAATTCCCAGAATCCGGAATGCGCAGCAGCCACGGAGCCGGGAATGATCCAGGAATGATCCCAGGAAAGATCCAGGAATGATCCCAGCAATGATCCCAACAATGATCCCGGGAATGATCCCATGAATGATCCCGGGAATGATCCCAGCAATGATCCAGGAATGATCCAGGAATGATCCCGGGAATGATCCAGGAATGATCCCGGGAATGATCCCAGGAAAGATCCAGGAATGATCCCAGGAATGATCCAGGAATGATCCCAGCAATGATCCCGGGAATGATCCCGGGAATGATCCAGGAATGATCCCAGGAATGATCCCGGGAATGATCCAGGAATGATCCCAAGAATGATCCAGGAATGATCCCAGCAATGATCCCGGGAATGATCCAGGAATGATCCCAGCAATGATCCAGGAATGATCCCGGGAATGATCCAGGAATGATCCAGGAATGATCCCGGAATTATCCAGGAATGATCCCAGCAATGATCCAGGAATGATCCCGGGAATGATCCCGGGAATCCTCATCCAGACCCAATCCCGATTTTTTTAATCTACCTCTTAGCCATAGGTGACTCTAGGTAGGGGCGACTCCCCGGGTGTAGTTTTAAGGAGAAAAAGAAAATTAAATAAAAAAAAATAAAAAATAAAAAAATTAATAAAGGTTTTTTTTAAAAAAAAAAAGTTTAGGAAAAAAAAAGTAAAAAAAAAAAAAAAAGAAAAAAGAAAAAAAAAAAGAAAAAGTTTTAAAATTTACACTTTTTCCAAAGAAAAATGTTGGTAAAAAAAATAAAATAGGATTTAAAAAAAAAAATTAGGATTTATGGGATTGCTTTCCTTGAGGAAAGTGGTTTTTGAGTCCTTGGAAGCTCCAGACCTCACCAGTCCCAGATTTGGGCTGCAACTGATTTTTTTTTTTTTTAATTTTAATTTTTATTTTTAATATTCGATTTCCTTTTTTTTTTTTTTTTTTTCTATTTTTCCAATGGTTTTGGGGTTTTTTTTGGGGGGGTGATGGCAGCAGGGGGGGGAGGGCGGATGGAGCTGAATTTTGGGAGCATCCAAAGGTGCGGCTTTTCCAGGGAAATTCAGGCTCTTCAGGTAAAAATTGAGATTTCTGGGATGTGGTTTTGCCTCTTTTTTTTTTGTTTTCACCTTTTTTTTTCCCCCTTTACCTCTCCTGATCCACGTCCTTCCCTTTTCCCGGGATTTGGGATGGATGTGAGTCCCGTTCCGATTCCAGGGAGGAGGATTTCCTTTTTTTTGATTATTATTATTATTATTTTTATTTTATTTTATTTTTTGCCACAAATCGCTTTATTTCCACTGTTTCGTTGTGAAAAATAAAAGAGAAAAAAAAAAAAAAACAGAGAAGCAAAAAAAAAAAACATAAAATTTGCGTTCGTGTGGATTTATTTATGGGATTGGGGAAAAGGGGGGAAAATGAGGAATTGGGGGGAGAAAAAATAGAGGGGAAATCTAAAATTCAAATTTAAAAGGAAAGAGGAAGAGAGGAAAAATAGGAAAATAAATGGGGGGAAAGGGAAAATTAAAGGGAAAAGGGGGAGGAAGAAATAAAGGGAAGAGAGGAAAAAACGGGAGGAAGAGAAAAATTAAAGGGAGAAATGGGAATAAGAAATTGAGAGGAAAAAATAGAGGGAAAAAGAGAAATAATGGAGGTAATAAAGGGAAAAGGAAAAATAAATGGGAAATTAGGGAATAGAGGGGGAAATGGAAGAGAAATAAAGGGAAATAGAGGAAAAAACTTTTTAAAATGGGAAATAGAGGAAAAAATAAAGGGGAAAGGGGGAATGGAGGATAAATAGGAAAATAAATAAGAGCTAAAGGAGAAAAAAGGAATAAAGGGAAAAGGGGGGGAAGGAATTGAAGGGAGAGCAGAGGAAAAAATCAAAATATGGGGAAAAGTTAAAGGAGAAATAGAAAAATAAATAAAGGGAAAATAGAAATATAAAATAGGGAAATGGAGTGGGGAAAGGGGAAATAAATGAGGAATAGAGAAATAAAAGGGGAAGAAAGAAGGGGGAATAGAGGAAAAACTGATGAATGAATGGAAAATGGAGTGGGAAAGAAATAAAGTGGGAAATAGAGGAAAACAGAGAAAGAAAGGGGGGAAAATAAAGAGGAATAAAGGCAGAAATAAGTAAAAAAATCCCAAATTCAAAGTGGAATTCAGAGCGCCGGGCACGACGCTGCCAAGGGCGGAGCTCGGTGCTGTCCCAGAGGGGGGAACGGCGCCGGTTCTGGGATTTGGGGGGGGATTTTAGGGCCGGGAATGTCCCGAAATTCCCGAAATTCCCGGAATTCCCGGAATTCCCGGGAGCGGCGCCGGGACTATTTCCCGCGGGCGGAGGGATAGGGTGGGCGCGCGGCGCCTCCCGGTACACCCAGCGGTCCCATGGTGTAATGGTTAGCACTCTGGACTTTGAATCCAGCGATCCGAGTTCAAATCTCGGTGGGACCTCGCGTTTCTTTTTGCCCTCCCCGCCGTCCCGGGCCCGAGCAGAGAAAAGGAAAGAAGCGGAGGAGGTTGAGAAGCGGCGGGGGAAGCACCGGGAGCGCCGGGCCCGCACCGGGAGCGCCGGGCCCGCACCGGGAACGCCGAGCTCCATTTTGTGCGTGGGCGCCGGCGCCTCACGGCGCATGCGCGGGGGGAAGGCGGAGGATGGAAGCCGGAGGGCGCTCTCCGGTATCCGCCGCTGATTGGCTGAGAACGATGTCACTCTGGAAACCGCGTGTTTCTATTGGCTCTCCGCGCGCTTCGCCCCGCCTTCCACCAGCGCGGCCCGGAGCCCGCCGGGGAGAATCGCGGTCTCCGTTTTCTATGGTTGATTGGCTGTTCGGTCTCTCACTCTCATAATCTCGTATCTTTATTGCCTCAGAGCCTTCTTTGCATCGCATCCTCCTTCAGCAATGCTAAACCCCCCGGGGAGGGTTCGTCATCGTTGATTGACAGCAGCAGTAGCCAATCTCGAATATCGCGTTTCTATTTGCCTTCAACCTCGCTTTGTACCGCCTCCCACTTCACAGTCCGTTTTCCTCGGGACCGCCTTGGCGCTCTCCGTTCTCCACGGCTGATTGGCTGAGCGGGCTGTCACTCTTCCAATCCCGCGTTTCTATTGGCCGAGAGCTGTCTTTGCCCCGCCCTCCCCCTCAGCCGTTCGCAGCCCTCATGGCGGGTTCGAGCCCTCACGACGCTGAGGGGCCGCTCCGGCCGTGCCCTAAGCCGCTGTAGGGCCGCCATTGTCCCGAATCCCCAACGAGGCGGCTTAGCCGGCTCTGACGCACGATCCCAGCCCTTTAACATCGATTACCGGGGCAATCCCCTCCGGCCGCGGCCCGGTTCTCACCCCGGATTAGGGGCAGATCAGGCCCCGCTAGAGCCGATGGCCTCAAGGCCATGACACGAATATTGTTTTTTTTAAAAAAATCTAAATAGCCTGAAATTGCTTTGGAGCGGTGGCCAGGCGAAGAAGCTGTGCCGAAATTAATTATGGAGCTTCTCGCATTCAGCTCCATCAGCCCCACCTAAAAAAACAACAAAACTCCATGAAAAAAATTGGATTCTGCACTCCCAAAAATCCCCCAGTAGAACCATCGAAAACACCACCAAAAAGCAGAATTCCACCCCACTGTGCACCCAAGTTTTAAACAAAAGTATTTTAAGTTGGAGCATGAACATAATACATCGGTCACAAGCCGACACTGGGACTGTGAGCTGCTCCTCACAACTTTTATTTGCTTTTAAAGCAAATTAAAAGTGGCTTTTAATTGCTACTGCAGCTGTAGCAAATAAAGGCCAGTTTAGAGGGAAAATAACTCCTGTAAATTCTATTTTTTTGAGAGCATTTCCTGCAAGAAACAGAGGCCGTGGCGGTGCTGGCGGGTTTATTGAGCATCTGCGAGAAAGAACAAAACCACCTCGATTTTGGATATTTTGGGGGTCTGGGGAGAGCAGGGAGGGGGGTTCTGGCTGCAGGGGAGTTGGGGGGACTCCCTGCTTGAAGAAAATTCTCTTTTTTTTTTCCGTCTTGCCCTCCTGTTTTTAGAAGTTTGCCTTGTGTGAGCAGAGATCCAGCAGGCAGGAAAACGCTGCTCCAGCTGCGATCCAGGGGGATTTCCTTGGATTTCAATTGGTCTGGGAGAAGAGGAAAAGAGGGACAGGGTTGTTCCTCTGGGGTGGGGACAGCCCACGGCAAGGACAGCGTCCTGAAGGACTCCAAAATTCAAATTATTGCTGCTTCTCCTGTGGGATCGATGGTCCTGGAGCGGTTTTGGGGGAGAGTTTTCTCCCCAGATGAAGCTGGAATAAATTTTTTAAAAAGCAAAACGACTCCAAACAGCAAATCCTGCCGAATTCAGGAGCTGGCTGTGCTCCGGGGGGTTTTTTTGTGTCTATTTAATTAGGATAAATTAAATTTATCCTAAAAAAAATACCCTTGGGATCAGGTTTGTAGCGCTCCAGGTGACAGCAGCTGATTTTCCAGGGGTTTTCCAGAGGAGGAAGCGAGAGGAGGAGGAGGAGGTGGGGTGGTGGTGGCGGCATCCCCGTCCTTCCCGAGCTGATCCCAGGGGGAATCCCGAGGGAAGGGAATCCCGAGGGAAGGGAATCCCGAGGGAAGGGAATCCCGGGATCTTTGGGATAAGGAGAACAAAGCTCAGACCCCGCGGCACGCTCGGGGCAGGTGGGAATGCCGGCCCCGGGGTGCTCGGAGTTTCCACCATCCCCCGCTTGCTCAGGCTGCTAAAAATGCAGAAGTTTTGCTTTTTTCTGTTTTCTTTTTCCTTTTTCGCTCGTGGGAAAGCGAAGCTCAGCTGCGAGCCCGGCCGCAGCGGGGGGGGGGTGGGGTTGGTTTTGGTTCGGTTTTTTTTTTGGTTTTTTTTGTTTTTTTCCTCTCTTCTTTTTCTCCTTCTGCTGCCGTCTAAGTGCTCTAGGGTTCGGTGGGGCTGGAGGGGGAGCCGACAGTCCTGGGGTGGGCACGGGGCTCAGCTGATGGTGCAGCCTCCCTTCTCCTTGAAGGGGTTCTTGTCCTCGGGCACGCCCTTGAGCAGCGGGTCCTCGCCCGCCATGGACTCGATGTACTCCTTGATCTCCTTGCCCGTCTTGGAGACCTGAGGGGGACACGGTGAGGGCTTGGGATCCGTGCGGGACGGGATCCACACCCCCTGGAAACACCTGTGTGATGGGAGAGGGGAATATCCCGCCAGGATGGGGCTCCCAAACCGCTCCCGGGGCACCTAAACCATCCCTGGGGCACCTAAACCATCCCTGGGGCACCTAAAACCATCCCTGGGGCACCTAAAACCATCCCTGGGGCACCTAAACCATCCCTGGGGCACCCAAACCATCCTTAGGGCGTGCAAAAACCATCCCTAGGGCATCCCAAACCATCCCTGGGGCAACCAAACCATCCCTGGGGTGAGCCAAAGCACCCCTGGGGCACTCAAAACCATCCCTGGGGCATCCCAAACCACCCCTAGGGCACCTAAACCATCCCTGGGGCACCCAAAACCATCCCTGGGGCACTCAAAACATCCCTGGGGCACCTAAACCATCCCTGGGGCACCCAAACCACCCCTGGGGCACCTAAACCATCCCTGGGGCAACCAAAACCGTCCCTGGGGCACCTAAACCATCCCTAGGGCAACCAAAACCATCCCTGGGGCACCTAAACCGTCCCTGGGGCACCCAGAGCACCATGAAGGAAAGTGCCCGGGTGCCGCGGGTGCCGTGAGGAGCTCAGGGCAGCGCTCACCATCTGCCTCTCGTTCTTCACCTCCTTCTTCAGCTGGTCCAGCTCCATCTTGAGCAGCTCCTTCTCCGTCATGTCCTGAGCCATCCTGCCCTGGAGCTGAGGGTGGTTTTTGGGATTATTGCTGGGAGCCCCCCCAGTGTCCCCCAGCAGAGTCCGGGAACGTCTCCCCAGCTTTTCCGAGGAATTCAACCCATCCCAGTTTCCATTTCCTCCAGGATTTCACAGCGCGGCTCCCCCCGTGTTCGCACACCCCTGGAAGGTTTTGAGACAGCACAGGTTGGGCAAACCCAACTCTTCTTCCCCCCCCAAAAAAAAAACCCCAAAAACCCGTGTCACGCATTCCCCATGACACCAGGTGATCCCGGAGGAGCCGAAAAAAACGTGGGGAAAACAATTCCCGATGCCAAAACCGCCCCGGAGGCAGCGGAGCACTCACCTGGGGGGGCCGGGGGGCTGCCCCTGGGGGTGCTGGGGGTGCTCAGAGCTCCATGCGAGGGGAGAGCTGTCCCTGCTCCTGTCCCTGCTCCTGTCCCTGTCCCTGCGGCTGCCCGGGCTCTGCTGGCAGCTGATGTCTTTGCTGGCTAAGCTGATAATGGACTCAGCAGCCTAAGCCGCTCAGGTGTTGTTGGAATTAGCCCCAAAGCCCGGCTAATCGCCCCGGGGAGGGGCCCGGGGCAGGAAGGGTGGGTGGGGTCCGGCCGGGACACCTGGAGAGAGCCCCGGAAGGGTGGGGGAGGCTGCGGCGTGGCCAGATCCTGACCCTCGGGAATAAACCCTGGGAATGACGTGTGGCCATGAAGCCTGGGAATAAACCCTGGGAATAAACCTTGGGAATGACTTGTGGCCGTGAACCCAGAGAATGAATCCTGGGAATAAATCTTGGGAATAAATCCTGGGAATAAACCCTGGAAATAAATCCTGGGAATGACCTGTGGCTGTGAACCCTGGGAATAAACCCTGGGAATAACCTGTGGCCGTGAACCCAGAGAATGAATCCTGGGAATAAATCCTGGGAATAAATCCTGGGAAGAACCCGTGGCCGTGAACCCAGAGAATGAATCCTGGGAATAAACCCTGGGAATAAATCTTGGGAATAAATCTTGGGAATGACCTGTGGCCGTGAACCTTGGGAATGGTCACTGGGAGTGACCCCTGAGACTGACCCTTGGGAATGACCCCCGGGAATTGGGAATGACCCCTGGAATGACGCGGGGGGGTCACAGCAGTTCCCCGCAGTTTGGCCCGCGGGGAGCTCCGGATCAGCCGGGACAGCTCGGTGCCGGTGCCGGTGCCGGTGCCGGTGCCGGTGCCGGTGCCGAGGGCGTGGGGAGCAGCACCGGAGGAAATCCATCACTTCCCTCAGGCCTGGCCTTAGGACGGGCTCAGGACCGGCTCAGGAAGGCCCGGCCCAGCTTTAGGGGCTCTCCTGTGCAGCCAAGGAGGCACCTGGGGGAGGAGAGGGTGGAGACGATTTCCAAGCACCGGGGAAGTGGGAATTTCCTGCGGCCTCGCCCGCGGGGATGTGAAACTCCTCAGCCAAGGACTCTCTGTCCCCGCTGTCCCCTCTGTCCCCGCTGTCCCCTCGGGGCTCACCGGGCACGCCTCGCTGTGCCCTGAGCGCTGCCAGCTCCGGGAGTGGCTGCACGGGGCTGTTCCCGGGAGGGGCACCTGGCACCGGGAGCATCCAAGAACATTCCATTCCCTTCCCTTCCCTTTGCCAAGGGCAGCTCCGCGGGTTCCTGGATGTGCCCGAGCCCGGCTCGGCCCCGAGCCCCGAGCCCCGGGCTGGCAGCAGCGGGTCAGGGATGCCGGGTACAGGTGGCAGAGATGGAGGGCAGGACGGTTTTGGGGTCGGGATCCTTTTGGGATCAAAATGATTTCAGGGTCAGGATGGTTTTAGGATCAGGATCATTTCATGGTCAGGATGGTTTTGGGGTGGGGATGATTTCAAGGTCGATGATTTCAGGGTCCGGATGATTTCGGGATTAGGATGATTTCAGAGTCAGGATCCTTTTGGGATCAGGATGATTTCAGGGTCGGGATGATTTCAGAGTCAGGATGATTTCAAGGTCAGGATGATTTCGGGATCAGGATGATTTCGGGATCAGGATCCTTTTGGGATCAGGATGATTTCGGGATCAGGACCCTTTTGGGATCAGGATGATTTCGGGATCAGGATGATTTCGGGGTCACTCCCCGGCCCTACAGCCCCGGTTCCCGTGACTCACATCCTTCCCCGGCCCGGGGCTGCCCCTCGTGGGGCCGGGGCCCCGCTCCTTCCTCCCCGCCTGCCCCCCGCTCGTCCCGGGCAGGGCGGGGTGTCCCTGCCGGGGACGGGGACACCGCGGCGCCCGCGGGCCCTGCGTCAGCACCGCCGGCAGCCTCAAATCGCGGCAGCGGGGAGGAAGCGAGAGCCGAGCCCGGGGACATGTCGGAGCTGGAGCGGCTGCGGCTCAGCGACATCCCCGAGGGGCGGCAGCTGCTGCGGGAGCAGCACGGAAACCTGCTGAGGGTGGCGGAGTACTGCCAGGGCAACTACCTGCAGGTCTGGGCACGGGGCTGGGCTGGGCTGGGGCGACGGGAGCCCCGCTGGGTGCCCCCGAGGGGTGGCTACTGGAGCTGGGGTGATGGGAGCCCCGCTGGGTGCCCCCGAGGGGTGGCCACTGGGGCTGGGGCGATGCCAGCCCCATTGAGGGGTGGCTACTGGGGCTGGGGCGATGCCAGCCCCATTGAGGGGTGGCTACTGGAGCTGGGGTGATGCCAGCCCCGCTGGGGGGTGGCTGCTGCAGATTTTGCCCTGCTAGCCCGAGCATCCCTGCTGGCTCCCGGCCAGGCTGCCCTGGCCACCCTGTGCCGTGTTTGGGTTCTGCTCTCGCTCCCCAGCAGCTCTGGCAGCGGGTTGGGGTGGAGGGGGGATGCTCCAGCCTCTGGAGAAGGCTCAGGGACGGGGCCGGGGCCAGCAGCGTGTCCTGGGCTGTCACAGGGGCTGGCAGGGCCTGAGCACACAGGGCGAGCGTGAAACTCTGCTGGTGCATCCTTCCTCATCCTCCTCATCCTCCTCATCCTCCTCATCCTCCTCATCCTCCTCCTCCCTGCCCGGCTCACGGAGGGATCGGGAGTTTTGGAGTGAGGAGGAGAACGCCTGTCCCGGCTCCCCTGTGCCCCCGCGGGTCTGTGGCTCTGGCCTTGCCATCCCCCAGGCCCAGAGCCACCAGAGCCACCGGGGCAGAGCAGAGGGGAAATGATCCGAGCTATTCTGAGAGCTGAGACAGCGTCCCCGCACAGCTGCTGGCACCACCAGGTGTCCCCCACGTGGCCTCCTGCTGTCCCCAGAGGCCGAGCCGGGCACTCAGAGCCCTCCAGAACCTGCCCGAGCATCCCTGCATCATTCCCGGCAGGAATTCCAGTGAATCCCTGGATCCTCCCGCCCCGCCGGGTGGAGCCAGGGGAAGTCTGAGACATTTGGAAAGCAGAAGGAGCCTCTCGGGTGGCCCAGCCTCGTCCCACGGCCCCTTTGTCCCCCGCAGGCCAGCGACAAGAGGAAGGCTCTGGAGGAGACGATGGCTCTGAGCACGCAGTCCCTGGCCAGTGTCACCTACCAGGTCAGCAGCCTGGCCAGCGCCTTCCTGCGCCTGCTGGACCTGCAGGCGGCTCAGCTGCGCCAGGTGGAGGCCGACATCACCTGCGTGGCACAGGTGGGACCCTGCTGGGGGGGTGGGCTCTGGGAAAAGAGGGGTTGGAGACCCCAAAACCACCCCTGGAGAGGCTGGGGAGGAACTGGGTTGAGGGGTGTTTTCCTGTCACGCCTGCAAATCCCAAAGTGCCCCGAAATCTCAGAGGGTTCTGCCGGTGTCACACTGTCCTGGCAGAGTCCTGTGGCCACCTGGCCTCTTCCTGGCACTCAGGAGCCACCTGGCCAGCCACAGGAGGGGACAGAGCCACGCTGGAAGCAGCAGGAGAAAGGCTCAGGGGGTGGCTGAGCCCCTGACCCCCCCCCCGGCAGTGCCATCCCCCCATTCCTTGCCTTGGGTGACATCGGGGCTGTGACAGCACAGGGCAGGACCTGTCCCTGAGCAATCCCAATCCTCTCCTCCCTCCCGGGCAGGGACACGGGGCTGGTGGCACCTGGGGGAGGGGGCAGAGCCCGGGATGGGGTTTTGGGGACAGTGTCACCTGCGCAGAGGGTGGACATCCACAAGGAGAAGGTGTCACGCCGTGAGATCGGAGCTCTCACCGTCCCCAAGAGGTTCCCGAGCAGCCAGAGGATCGTGGCACCCCCAGAACCCCCCGTGCTGGAGCCCTATTACAGAAAACCCCTCAACTTCAGCGTCCTGGACGGCATCGGCCACGGCGTCAAGGTCAGCTGGGCTCCCACAGCGGGGTTCGGGTGGCATTTCTTGGCCCCAAATGTCCCCGGTGTCCCCAATATCCCAAATGTCCCCAGTGTCCCCAATATCCCAAATGTCCCCAGTGTCCCCAGCGCTGCCCTGAGGGTGCAGGGGTGGCTCAGAACCCCCCTCCGTGGAGAACTGGGGTCTGTCTGTCTGTCCGTGCCCCCCAGCTTTGGGGGTCTGGCACCCCACAGGAGGGGTTTGGAGACCTCCCAGCCCCCCTGATCCTTCCCCACTGCAGAAATCCCCCAGGGGAGGGCTCGGAGGCCCCACAGAACCTTCCCCACTCTGGAAATCCCCCACAGGAAGGGGTTTGGAAACTCCGCAGCTCCCTCGATCCCTCCCCACTCCGGAAGGCGCCCACGGGAGGGTTCGGAGGCCTCCCAGCCCCGGCAGGGCCACGGGAAGTGGTGGCGCGGTGGCCACGGTTCCCACGGTGCCGGTGCCCCCCCCCGGGAGGCTCCTCCTGCTCCTCCCCTGAGCCCCCGGGGACGGGGCTGTCACAGCCCTGGGGTGCCCGGGGGTGGCGGGGCAGGGATGTCACCCTGCAGTGTCCCCGTGTCCCCCTGTCCATCTGTCCCCGTCACAGGACACCAGCACTCAGCTGTCCCGCACGGGGACCCTGGCTCGGAAAAGCATCAAATCCTCCTCGGCACAGCCCGCGGGGACCCTGGGGTGAGACGGGGCA
The DNA here is from genome assembly GCF_052056855.1 of Sturnus vulgaris. Taxonomy (NCBI): domain Eukaryota; kingdom Metazoa; phylum Chordata; class Aves; order Passeriformes; family Sturnidae; genus Sturnus; species Sturnus vulgaris. The sequence continues at coordinate 3,339,709 of NC_142269.1, read as the reverse complement.
GGGCTGGGGGTGGCCCTGCTGTGTCACCAAGGGGTGGTGGCACACGGGGCGGGGTCTGTGGGGGTCCCATCCCATTGAGAACAACCCATTGTTCCCATCCTGTCCCAACCCATTGGATCCCATTGATCCCACTGATCCCACTGATCCCATCCCAACCCATTGTATCCAACTGATTCCATTGATCCCATCCCAACCCATCCCATCCCATTGATCCCACTCATCCCAACCCACTCATCCCATCCCATCCCATCCCATCCCACTGAATCCCATTGATCCCATCCCATTGTATCCCATTGGATCCCATGGATCCCATCCCGTCCCCGCAGGAGGAGCAGCCGTGTCCCCGAGCCCGTCCAGCCCCCGGTGGTCCCTGAGGGGAAGCTCCCGGCCACCTCCAGCTCCTCCCTGGGGTCCCTCAGGTACCAGGGAGCTCCTGGGGCTTTGGGGGGGCAATGAAAAGATTTGGGGGCTTTGCTGCCCTCGAGTCCGGAGCAAAAAAATCCTTTAGGGAGAGGGGGAATGGTGGGAAATGATGGGGAAATGGGGTGGGAATGGGGCACGGGTGGGAATGGGACACGGGTGGGAATGGGGCACGGGTGGGGATGGGACACGGGTGGGAATGGGACACAGGGTGTGAATGGGACACAGGGTGGGGATGGGACACAGGGTGTGAATGGGACACAGGGTGTGAATGGGACACAGGGTGGGGATGGGACACAGGGTGGGGATGGGACACGGGTGGGAATGGGACACAGGGTGGGAAGGGTTGGCAGAGCTGGGGGTCTCGTGCCACCTGGTGCCACCTTGTCGTGGCACGGGACAATGTCTGTGCTCAGCGTGGGGACAGAGCCAGCCCTGACGCTGCTGCTCCTCCCCGCCAGCTCCAGCCCGGCCCCGGCAGCTCCTGGGGAAGGAATTCCTGTCCCTCCCCCCCTGCCAGGGCCACCCCCGCTGGCCCCGTCCCCTCCGGGGCCACCCCCACCTGCCGCTGCCATCCCACCTCCGCCACCCCTCCCTGGGCACCTGGCCGCGCCCCCAGCGCCCCTCCCACCCCCAGGTGAGCGCTCAGTCACAGGGACACGGGGGGGCTGCGTGTGACCCCTCCCCATCCGTTTTTGGGGTTGGCAGCCCCTTCATCCCTCACCCCTCTGGGGGTTTTGGCAGCCCCCGATGAGCTGGAGCTGCCGCCACCCCCCCCAGCTGTGCCGGAATTTGGGGACACGGCTCTGCCACCCCCCCCAGCTGTGCCGGAATTTGGGGACCTGACCCTGCCACCCCCCCCAGCTGTGCCGGATTTTGGGGACACGGCTCTGCCACCACCCCCAGCTGTGCCAGAATTTGGGGACACGGCTCTGCCACCACCCCCAGTCGCAGAGGATCCCCCGTGGGCCCCCCAGAGTTACCTGGAGAAAGGTACCCAAAAAATCCCCCAAAAAATCCCAAACCCCCGGATCTGCACCCCTGGCGTGCCCAGCTCTGCCGTGGCCGCTCCTGTCCCCTCCCTGCTGTCCCCCGGGCGGGGTCCATGTGTCCCGTGTCCCCTCCCGCAGTGGTGGCCCTGTACCCCTACACGGCGCAGAAGGACACGGAGCTGTCCCTGGAGCCGGGCGCGCTCCTGTTCGTCACCCGCCGCTTCCCGGACGGCTGGTGCGAGGGGGTCACGGAGCAGCACTCGGGATTCTTCCCCGGGAATTACGTGGAGCCCGTCTGAGCCTGCCCCGCTCCGCCACACTTCGGGATTTCCTTGGAATTCCGGCTCCGGCAGCGCTGGGAATGAGCGGGGCTGAGCGGGGTTGGCAGCGGGGCGGGGGTGGCACCGCTGGCACAGCTTCCAGAACATTCCCTGCTCCCCCGTGCATCCTCGGGAGCGTTTGGAGCCGAGAATTTCAGGTTTTGCAGCGCTGGGAATTTTAGCTTTTGGAGCGCTGGGAATTTTCGGCTTTTGGAGCCGGGAAATTCAGCTTTTGAAGCGGGAATTTTGGCTTTTGCAGTGTTGGGAATTTCGGCTTTTGGAACCCCAAAAATCCCCACCCCAAATCTTCCCCCGCTCATCCCCTGACCCCACCCCGCTGCTCCGACGCCATCCCCCAAAATTCCAGCAGCCCGAGGAATTTCGCTGCAGCTCAGAGCTGTTTCCCAGCCGCGTTCGCGCCCTGGACCGGTTTTGTGTTTTCTGCAATACCTTTATAATACACAGATTTGTATCTTTAATTCCATGGCTTTGAGTTCCACGCAGTCGAACAGGAGGAGGAAGAACAAAGGCGAGGGGCTGGGACAGAGGAGGAACCGCTCGGGGCTGCTTTGGTTATTTCCTGCTGAGCTTTGGGGGTTCCAAGGGTTTGCGGGTGTCAGGGCCACCCTCGGGGGCCGGTAAGGCTGTGGAGAAATCCGGGAAAAATCCAGGAAAAATCCAGGAGGAGCCAACCCCAGAGAGCAGCGGGTGCTGGGGGTGCCCCCTGCAGAGTGCAATTAGAAAGGGTAATTAATGAAGGGGTTAATTAATACTGCGGTGGGGAGGGGGACACGGACGGGGGGAAGGCTCTGGGGACGCGGTGCCAAAAGTGCCACGGGACCCCCCCCCCCCGGGGGGATTTTGGCACCTCTGAGGTGCCCAGGTCAGGGGGGGATTGTCCCTCGCTGGGGTAGGAGGGGCCTGACACGATCCAGGACAGGGAGGGGACACGGGGACACCGCGGGGACACCGCGGGGACACCGCGGGGACACCGCGGGGACACCGGGGAGAGGAGCAGGGATGGAAGGGGCGAGGCCGGGCCCTGCTCCCACGGGGGATGTGGATCCCGTGCCCGGCTGGGATGGGGCTGGAGAGGCTCTGGCACCTTCCCAAAACTTTCCTGCTGCTCCCAAAACCCTTGATCCCGAAAAAAAAATTCCTGGCAACAGCGAACCCCAGCACAAGGCTCGGGGTGGGGTGTGGAGGGCCAGGGAACAGGGATTTCCCTGCTAGAATTCCCAGTGGGATCAGGAAAGGGGAAGGAACCAGGGAACAGGGATTTCCCAGCCGGAATTCCCAGTGGGATCAGGAAAGGGGAAGGAACCAGGGAACAGGGATTTCCCAGCCGGAATTCCCAGTGGGATCAGGAAAGGGGAAGGAGCCCAGGGCCAGGCAGGCCAGGGGGAGCATGGCAGGAGCCAGGACGTGCCCAGCCCATGGGGGGCCGGCTTCTGGATTTTTAGGAATTCTCTTTCGAGGCCAAAAGGGAAAGGAAGCAACAACTCCACCAGAAAATCCCCGGTGGTGTCGGCGAAGGGCGCGGGGTCCCGGCTGTGACCGCGGGGTCCCGGCTGTGACCGCGGGGTCCCGGCTGTGACCGCGGGGCCCCGCTGTGGCCCCGTGGCTCCGGGGACCTGCAGAAAGTGCTTTATTCACCGGGGAGCAGAGCTGGGAAAGGCAGGAGAACATCCCAGGAACGAGGCCAAGCGAGCAGCGCTGAGCAGGGAGCTGCAATTCCCCTTGGATCCGAATCCCGAATCCCTCAGCATTTCCTCCTGAGCAGCTCCTGCAGGTACAGCGCCACCTCCGTGGCCGATTCCCAGGGCACCACAGCAGCCTGGAAAGCTCCGGGCTGCTTCTCCTGCCTCTCCTGGATCAGCCTGTGCATGGGATAACCCTTCCTGGGGAAAGCCACGTCCGCCGCCGTCAGAGTCCCCGCGGGGCAGAAATCGTTGGCTCCGTCCCCCACGTAGAGAACGCGCTGGAACTCCACGTCCTGGCGGGCGCGCTCCTGCAGGTACTCGCCCAGGATCTTGCCCTTGCACATGTTGGGAGGGCACTGCGGGCACCTGTGGCTGTGGTAGGGCCCCAGCGTGAGGAGCCCGCGGCGGTCGATGCTGGCCGGGTTGCTGAAGATTTTCCTGAAGAGCGAGCGCACCCCGGCCGCCCGCAGCTTGGCCTCGATGCCGAACGTGTTGGCGTCCGAGATGAGCACCAGCTCCAAGAGCTCCTGGTGCTTGGAGAGGAACTGGAAGAGCTCGGCCATGCCGGGGGACAGCGGGATGTTCTCGTAGACGGCTCTGAAGTCGGCGGGGCGAACGCCCTGCTCGCCCAGGTAGCCCAGCACGCGCTGCATGTGCTCGTTGTAGGAGCCGCCCGCGGGGCTTTGGCGCAGCGGCTCCGGCAGAGCCCGGCCCCGCACCACGGAATCATCGCTGTTCTCGTCCACGATGGTCTCGTCAAAGTCAAACACCAGCAGGAACCGCGGCGGCCGCGCCCCGGCCATGCCCACACCCTGGGAGAGGAGAGGAGAGAGATCACGGTTATTGGGGTGGGGGGGCACTGACCCCACTGTTATTGGGGTGGGGGAGCTGTGACCCCCACTGTTATTGGGGTGGGGGGGCTCTGACCCCATTGTTATTGGGGTGTGGGGGGACACTGACCCCATTGTTTTTGGGGTGTGGGGGCTCTGACCCCATTGTTATTGGGGTGTGGGGGCTGTAACCCCCATTGTTATTGGGGTGGGGGGGCTCTGGCCAGGGAGGACAGGACAGACCCCACTGGTCCGTGCTGGGACCACCCCCACCCACCCCAAAATGAGCCCAGGCTGATTAGCCCAGCTGGGCCGGGAGGGGTTAATCCCTTCATGCAGCCCATAAAGGGATCGCGCTGTGCCGCTAATCCCGGCCCGAGGTCACTGTGCCTCGGCCCGGCTCAGGAATTACCGGGCTCGGGATCAGCGAGGTGGCCTTTGACCCGGCACACCTGGCTGGGAACGGGGGGGACGGGGGGGACAGCCCAGCGTGGTCCTGTGCCACCCTGGGGACACGGGGGGTGACAGCCCAGGGAGGGCCCGGTGGGATTTTAGGGTGGCATTAGCACTGGAACAGCTCCCCAGGGAACGGGCACGTCCCCAAAGCTCCCAGGGGTGGCCAGGCTGGGATTTTGGGGTGTCCTGCAGGACTCTGGATGATCCCCGGGGATCCCCTCCCAGCTCAGGATATTCCACAAACCCCAAAATCACCCCGGCCTGGCACCCCCCAGCCGCCCCGCGGTGGAATTCTGAGTTTTGGGGGTGGCAGATGTCACCTGGGGCAGGCAGGGGACAGTGGCACTGACCTTAAACAGGCATGGCAGCCCCACGCCCTGGCAGCACCTCCTCATGCTGGCACCATCCCCGGGCTGAGGGCTGCAAAGCACAAAAAAAAGGGAATTTGGTCAATCCTGGGGGGGTTTTCCCTGGATATTCCCGAGTTCAGGAGCTTCTGGTTCGGGGTGGAGGAATTAAAGGAGAGCAGAGGCCGCTTAAAGGCTCTGATCCCTCCTAATCCTCCGTGAGGGCAGAGGGGGAACAGCAAAACAAAACAAACTAAAAAAAAAAAAAAAACGGGAAAAGCAAAAAATCCCGGGAAAAGCAAAAAACTCCGGGAAGGGCAAAAAAGCGGGACTAGGGAAAAAAGAAAAAAACACCAAAAAAACAGACAAAAAAACCCAAAACAGAAACGGGAACAGCAAAATTAAAAAAAAAAAAAAAAAACCAAAAAAAAAAAAAACCAGGAATAGCAAAAAATCCCTGGAAGAGCGGCCCTGCTCCAAATCCCCCCGATTTCCTTCCACCGCAATCTCTGGGGTTCTCCTCTGGATGCAGAAATTCTCCTGGAGTGACACCAAAGCCGGAATTCTGCCGACCCCTGGTGGTCCACGGCGAGGAGAAACCTCCCCCCCCAAAAAAAAAGCGCTGGAAATTGGGGAATATCGCGCCGGGAATTGGAGGCGGGCCCGGGAGGATTCCCGTGATTTTCAGCAGCAGCAGGAAGAGTTTTGCAGCTGAAGGTGATTTGTGGGGGATTTGGCTGGAGCCGAGCCCGGCTCCCGACTATTTTGGGAACAAACACGATCCATGACTCGGCTGGAATAAAAAAACCGCGGCACCTGGCACAGGGAAACGGAGCCTGGGATCAGACCTGGGCTGGAAATTTTGGAAAAATCCCTTTTTTTTTTGTGAGGCTTGGAACCACACACTGGGTGTTTCTTTGCTAAAAAAAATCCCATCCGAATTTGAGGGTTTATTTACAGACAAACCTGGAGCCAAAATAAAGCCACAGCCAGGCTGGGAGCGGCTTCCAAAGCAAGAGAGACGGAAAAAAAAAAAAAAATAGGGATTAAACAGGAAAGAGGAACTGGAATTTTGGTCACTGCCAGCAGTGAGAAAATAATTTGGGATGAAGCCTTAGGGAGAGTTTGGGAAAGAGCCCCGGGGTGGCCTGGGGACAGCGGGGACACCGGGCCAGGGAGCTGTGGGGACGTGAAACCGCCCCAAAAAAACTTCTCTGGGCCGAGGGTTTGGGGTTTGTGGGGTGGGAAAAGTTCCAGGGACAGAACCTGGGGTTTTGGGGCAGGTGAGGTCAGAGCCAGCCCCCGAGGGATCTCCCGGAGATTTGTCCCGGGACATCGAAACCGGAGCCGAGCGGGGCCAGAGCCCCTCGGGCCGCCCCGGGCTCATCCCGAGCTCCGGGAGCTCAAATTCCACCTCCCGGATCTCCCGGGATCGATCCCAAAATCCTTGGGAATGTCAAACCTGAGCCCTCCCGGACGGTTCCTGGGGGATTTCCGAGGGGTTTCCAGGGATCAGCGGGACAATCCCAGCCCCATCTCCCGCAGGAGCTCGGAGCAACCCCGAGATGCGGCTGCGGGAGCTGCTCCCCCAAAACCGGCACCAAAACTGACCCAAAACCGGCCCCAAAACTGACCCAAATCCCCCTAAAACCGGCACCAAAACTGCCCCAAATACCCCCAAAACCGGCCCCAAAACTGATCCAAATCCCCCTAAAACCGGCACCAAAACTGCCCCAAACCGGCCCCCAAACCCCCTAAAACCGGCACCAAAACAGCCCCAAAAGTGACCCAAACCCGCGGTGTGAGCGTTATTTCGGGATTGAAATCCTCTGAGGGCTGGGGGACACCTGGAATCCTACAAAACCCAAAATCCTTGCGACAAGGAAAAGAAAATCCGAACCCAATCAACCAGAGCTGGATCAGCCCCGGGGTCTGGAATTCCCAGCTCCATCCCTGATCCTGCTCCCATAGGAGGGGAAAAAAAAATTAATTAGGAAATGTCCCGGACCTAAATTAATCCACGGACACACCCAGCGGGAAGGGAAAATCCCGACGGGAGCGGATCCCGATTCCTGCTCCGGGATGGGACACCCGCAAAAAGAAAAAAAACAACCAAAAAAACCCGAAACCGCAGCCGGGGAGTCGGGATGGAAAATAAAAATAAATGGAATAATTACTTGGGAATAAAGGTTCCAACTCCCCGGGTTTGGGACGAGGGTTGGAAAACGCCGGGGAATTGCTGGGAATGGTTTCCTGGCGCGGTTCGTGCTCCGAATTTCGGGGTTTTTGGGGGAGCCGGAGCCGCCCCGCGCCCTCCGCGGGTTCCCAAAAATCGGCACGGCCGGGCTCGGTCCCGAGCCTGGAAATCCCGGGATACCGGGAGAACTGCCGGGACAGCGGCGCTCTCCCCCCGGCACTCCCTGATCGTGCCCGGTTTGGAGGTTTTGAACCCGAAAGAAAATTTGGGTTAAATATTCGGGTTTTTAACAAACTCAAACCCAACTTCTGCCCTCGAGCGAATTCCAGCTCCGGGACAGAATTCCCGGGAAACCGAGCGGGGAGAATCCGAATCCCGCTGCCCCAAAAGCCACGAGGGGAGAACCGGGACCGGGACTCGATCCCAGCGAGCCGCTCGGAACCCCGGCTCCCGAAAGAGGAGGAAATGCGGGAATTAACGGGAAATCCCTGGGAAGGAGCGCTCGGAGCCGGTCCCAGCCAGCCCCGGGGTCCCCCCGGCCCTTCCCGGGCTCCGCTTTCCCCCCGAATTCCCGGGAACGGGAATGGGAACGGGCAGGGACGCGGGGAGACCCTTCCAGGTCACCTCGGGTGACGGCGCTGCTCCGGCTTTTCCCGGTGTTTGTTTTTCCTGCGGGGAATCCGCGGCGTTCCCGCAGCCCCGGGCTCCCCAAAGAGCGAACCGGGCTTCCCCGGTTCGGCCCCAGAACGCGGCGGTTCCGGGGATCCAGCCCCGGATCCCGGATCCCACCGGGCCGGCAGCGGCTGCGGCTCCGGTACCGGCACAGCCCCTCCCCTCCTCCCGGTACCGCCGGGGCTGAATCGCGGCCGCTCCGTGCCCGGCTGGCACTGCCCGGTACCGGCAGGGTCCAACCGGATCAGGACCCCCCTGTACCGGCAGGAGCCGCCGCGGTACCGGCAGGGTCCGACCGTATCGGCACCTCCGGTACCGGCACCACCCGCTCCGCTGCCGGCAGGATCCCACCAGGTGGAGACCCCCGGTACCGGCACCATCCGATCCCGGCAGGGTCCAACATGAGGGGACCCGCCGGTACCGGCAGCAGCCGTGGCAGATCCGGCATCTCCCGGTACCGCTGCGGTGCCGCCTCTCTCCTCCTTACCGGGTCGGAACCTGCCGGGATCGCCCGGTCCGCCCCGGTGCCGGAGTGTGCGGGGGCGGCGCGGGGGCAGCCCGGGCTCGGGGCCGGTTCGGGGCCGCTTCGGGGCTCGTTCGGGGCCGGTTCGGGGCCGGTTCGGGGCCGGTTCGGGGCCGCTGCCGCCGCTGGCGCTGCCGCGAGCGCGGCCCCTTTAAAGCGACGCCACCGGGGCCGCGCGGAGCCGCCGCAGTGCGCCGACGTCACCGCCGGTCCAGCCAATGGCAGCGCAGCTTCCCCGCCGCGGAGGGGCGGGGTCATAGCAGGCCACGCCCCCTGCCCGAGCCCCGGTCCCGCCGCCGCCCCCGCCCCGCTGCCCAAAGTTGCCAAATCGGGCAAAAAACAACAAAATCCCGAATTCTGTGGAACCCAATCCGTTCGGTGGGGGGGGAAGGTTCTGCCCCCGGAGCCAAGCGCGGCGCCGCGGCTGGCGCCGAGCAAAACGCCCGAATTGTCCCCGAAATAACGGCGGGGACGCTCGGGGGGGGTCCGGGCCCGGCCGCAGCCCGGGCGGGGCGCGGGGCCCCGGCGCTAATTCGGGACGGGCGATTGCAGGGTGGCGGTGCCAGCGCTGCGCGCCCCGCCCGGGCTCCGCCGCTATCGCCGGGGCCGCAGGAGCCGCCGAGATAAAAATTAAAAAAAAAATAAAATAAAAAACACCGGGAGCCACGGGCGGCACCGGCTCGGGCTCGGCAACGCGGCGGGGAGAGAGAAAAACCCAGCGGGGTTTGGGGTTTTGCGCTGGGTTTTAATTAAAAGTGTCCGGGAATGGAAAGGCGCGGCCGGGATTCCAAAGGTCGGGAAGAGCCGCGGGTTTGGCTCCCGGCTGGAGCTGCAGCCTGGCAGTGCCACGTTGTCCCCGTGCAGAGTCCCAAAAGCTCGGGGGTTTTTCCACATTTTGGGAAAATTCGGTGGCAGAGCGGAGCTCGGAGAGTTCCCGGTGCCGAGCCCTGCCCCGCCGGCGGCTCCTGGGGAGGATCAGGGAATTCTTGTAGGGAATTGTTTTAGGGAATTGATTCAGGAAATTGTTTTTTAGGGAATTGATTCAGGAAATTGTTTTAGGGAACTGATTCAAGGGATTATTTCAGGGAATTGTTTTAGGGAATTGTTTTAGGGAATTGATTCAGGGAACTGCTTCAGGGGATTGTTTTAGGGAATTGTTTTAGGGAAGTCTTTTATCCCGTCCCCAGCCCGGGACACTCCGGCTCTGGGATTCGCTCCCGTTTCCCCCCGGGCATTCCCGGCCTCTGGAGCCGCTCCAGCCGCGCTCCGAGCGGGAGATTCCAAAGGGCGAATTCCCCACGGGCTCCTGCCCCCCTCCCCACCGGGATCCAGCGGGGCAAAGACCACCCGGGATCATCCCGGGATCATCCCGGGATCGTCCCTGACTCATCCCGGACCATCTCAAATCCATCCCAGCGCCGGGATTTTGGCGCGGACGCTCCCGGTGATTTTCCACTGCGGAGCCCCGGGGAGCAGGCGAGGACAGAGCTCCTGGCAGCTCCTGAATCCCCACGGGAGCCTCTTCCCGACCCCTGGAATTCCCGCAGATCCACGCTTGTCCTGGATTTTGGGATCGCGGCAGCCCCGGCGCTGTCCCCGCGGCTCCCTCCGCTCCTGCAGCATTCCCAAAATTTGGGAATCCCGTGGGATCAGAGCCCCCGGAGCCCTCCGGGTTTTGGGGGAGTTCTGAGGGAAATGAGAATTCCCAAGGGGAAATTCCAGGTGCAGTCACTCCCCTCCTGCCTCCACCAAAACTACCCCAAAATCCGGGATTTCTGTTAGAGCATCACATTCCCGGTGGCTGGATAAAAATTCCGTGATCAATACAGTGGGGAAAAGCCTCCAAAAATGGCAATCGAGCTGTTGAAAACCCACAGCAAATCCCAGCCTTGAATTCCCTGCGCTTTAAAACCAAATTTTCCCATTTTTCCATCTTTTTCTTTTTCTTTTTTTTTTTCTTTTTTTTTTTTTTCCGGAATAAATCCCACCCCGCCCTCCCAGCATCTCACATCACGGCCAGACCGGGAAGAGGGGTTGGAATTTTTAATCTTCTTCCACAGAAAGGAAGTTCATAAATTCTCAGAATGATCCGATACAGAGCGGAGCTGAAGAACAGGAAAAAAAAAAAAAAAACATCCCAGATTCTGGAATTCTTGGAAGAGCAGCCTGGAATCCTGGAGAATTTATTGAGAAGGAAAAAAAAAAAAACAAAAAAACGCTCGGTAAAACCTGGAATACAAATCATGGATTGAAAAATTGTTGGGTTTTTTTTTTTTCAGCGTTCAAAAATCAGATTATCCCAGGGCTGAGCAGGAAATTGTGGCACCACTGGAGGCTGCAGGGGTGGAATGCAGAGAATTCCAGGGAATTGCAAGGGTTGGGAATTCAGGATTGGAATTTTTCCTGCCAGGAGGAAAGAAGGGGGATTGAAATATTCTGGAGGAAATGGTTTTTAAAAGTCATTTCTTTCATCAGGAGGGGCTTTCAGCTCAGCCAAAACGGAGATTTTGGGGCCCAAAACGGCCCCGAAGTTCCCAAAGTTATGGAAAACCCAAATCCAGGATGAGGAAAACGCTGGGAAATCATCCAGGGAGGAGCAAATTCCAGAGGTTTTCCCAGCCCAGCTTTGTCCTGGGGGAGAATTTTGCCTTTTCTGGCTAAAAATGAATCCCAAAAACCAGGACCAGGCCAGAATTCCCCCCTGGGGATCTGTGGATGTGGAGTTTGGTGGGATTGGGGTGGGAAAAGCGGCACCAGAGGAGGAATTCCCGGGGAAAAAAAAAAAAAAAAAAAAAAAAAAAGGGAATTCCCAGGCACTGCTCCAGAGGGGAGAGAATTCCTGGATCCAGGGAGGAGAAAATCCAACCTGGGGGTTCCAAGGGATCCCCACGGAATCCCAGTCCTTGGAATGGGGGAATTCCCACGGGAACAGCCCCAGCTTCCCCAAAATCCCCAACTCTGTCCCTAAAAACCATCCCGGATTCCTGGGATGGAGCTGCCCGGGAACACCCAGGGCTGTGGAGCAGCTGCATCCCAAAATCTCCCTGTCCCAAAAACCGGGCAGGAGCTCCTGGAATTCCCTGATCCCGCTGCATTCCCCTCTCCAGGAATTTCGGGAATTCCCTGATCCCGCTGCATTCCCCTCTCCAGGAATTTCGGGAATTCCCTGATCCCGCTGCATTCCCCTCTCCAGGAATTCCGGGAATTCCCTGATCCTGCTGCATTCCCCTCTCCAGGAATTTCGGGAATTCCCTGATCCCGCTGCATTCCCCTCTCCAGGAATTCCCTGTCCTTGATCCCCATTCCCAGGAATTTCCAATTCTTGATCCCACTGCATTTCCTGCTCCCGGGAATTCCAAAAATTCTCTGATCCCGCTGCATTCCCCATTCCCAGGAATTCCCTAAATCCCGAGAGCAGCACTGGATTCATCCCGAAATTCCCCAATCCCACGGAAAGCCACCAAAATCCTGCCCCAAATCCAATCCTCGCCTGGCTCGGACCCTTCGCTTCCCCCTGCTGGCAGATCCTGCTTTTCCCTGCACTTCCCATTCCCAAATTTCCCAGGACAAAAATCTCCCTTCCCCAAACCCATCCCAATAAAATTCCCTGAATCCACATCCAGCAGGAATATCTGACCCCCAACAGCTGAAGAGAAACCGGGAAAAAAGGGAAATAAAGTTAAAAAAAAAAAAACAAAAACAAAAAACCAAAAATAACAACCAAAAAAAAAGGCCTAAAAAATAAATTAAATCCAGAAATTGCCACTGATTTTTCCAGAGACCTCGGGGTTTTTTTTTTTCCTCTCTTCTCCGAAGCACCTTGGAGTTGTGGGGTCGGGGAATTTGGGAAAAGCATCTTTGAGGAATCACATTTGGGCTGATTATAAAAATTTCTCTATTGTACAACAGAGGTGCAGCTACACTGAAAAAATTACACCGTTTATGGAAATACAATTATTATTATTATTATTATCATCATCATCAGTTTTTTTGGGTGGTTTTTTTTTTTGTTGTTTTGTTTTGTTTTAGAAACAGACTCTACTAAATAGGATCTATACAAAAAACCTCTAAAATAATTTCTGTAGTAAAATAAAGAAGTGTGTTAGGAGAGCTACACAAAAACAACGGGAAGGGGAAATTTTTTTTCTTTCTTTTTTTTATCCTTTTTTTTTTTTTTTTTTTTTCTTTTTTTCTTTTTTTTCCTTTTCTGGATGAATGCTCCGAGCTCGGGGGTGCTGAAAGGAATCATTACGTACACAGTGATCATTAATGCTCTGTATTAATTAACTCACAGCCTTTCCCATTAGTACAAAGAGCCCCGTGCTCGCCTCCTCTTTGAGGAGGGGGCCGGGATATAAAAGCCAAGCAAACCTCGTCAGCTGATATGAAATTAGAAAATCCCACCAGTCTCGGGAGCTGGGGTTTAGAAAAGTCACTGGGAAAACACAAAATTTGGGGGAGTTCAGTCCTGGGGGGGGTCCTGGGCAGGGGGGGTGGGGGGGGTTTGGGGCAGGGCTCGGCCCAGCAGAGGGGAGAGCAGACCCAGGTGGGACCCCAAAGGGGGATCCTGGATCCCAAAATTGGATCCCAAACCCCGAGCAGACCCAGGTGGGACCCCAAAGGGGGATCCTGGATCCCAAAATTGGATCCCAAGCCCCGAGCAGACCCAGGTGGGACCCCAAAGGGGGATCCTGGATCCCAGACCTGGATCCCAAATGCGGTGTGGGGGTGGTAGGAGGGCAGATCCCAGATCCAGATCCCAAAGCTGGATCCTGGATCCCAGACCCCAGATACAGAATCCCAAACCTGGATCCCAAATCCAGATCCCACCCTAGACCTGGATCCCAATTCCAGACCCCAAATCCCAGCCCCGGATCCCATCCCAGCCCGTGTCAGTGTGGCTGTGCTGGCCTGGCCTTGTCCAGGTGCCACAGGAAGCCCTTGCTGTGGTTCAGGGTCCGGGTGCCATCCCAGATCCCAAACCTGGATCCCAAACCTGGATCCCAGCCCTGGATCCCAGCCCTGGATCCCAGACCCCAGCCCGTGTCAGCGTGGCTGTGCCATGTCCAGGTGCCACGGCTGCCACCACGGCCGTGCCCGTGCCCACAGCGCTTCAGGGGCTCAATCCCACCCCAAATCCCCCCAATCCTGGATCCGAGATGCCAGACGTGGATCCCAGCCCGTGTCGGTGTGGCTGTGCCAGGCTGTGCCTTGTCCAGGTGCCACACGGAAGCCATGGCTGCCACCACGGCCGTGCCCGTGCCCGCGGCGGTTCCGGGGCTCCATCCCAGCCCAGATCCCAGCCCAGACGCCCCATCCCGGATCCGAGACCCCAAACCTGGATCGCAGCCCGTGTCAGTGGGGCTGTGCGGGGCCGCCCTTGTCCAGGTGCCGCAGGAAGCCCTCGGTGCCGCCGTGCCCGTGGCCGTGCCCGCGGTGGTTCAGGGGCTCGCTCTTGAACAGGGCGGGCGGCGGGGGCAGGTGCGGCACGGGGGGCACGGGCAGGTGCTGGGGGTGGTGGCCGTGTTGGGGGTGGTGGCCGTGGGGCTGCAGGGCCAGGGGGCCGTAGGGGTGAGGGACGGGCCGGGAGGGCACGGCCGGGCCCAGCCCCAGCGCGCTGCCCGCGGCAGGAGGGGCCGGGCAGGGGCCGGGCAGCAGGGAGGCGGTGCCGGCGGTGCCGGGGCTGGTGCCGGGGCTGGTGACACGGAAACATTTCTCCTTGTGGGCCTTGAGCATGTTGGAGAAGCGGAAGCGCTGGCCGCAGACGTCGCACGGGTACGGCTTCTCGCCCGTGTGCGTCCGCCGGTGCCGCTTCATGTTGGGCCGGCTGGTGAAGCTCTTGCCGCAGATCTCGCAGATGAAAGGCTTCTCTCCTGGGCAGAGACACGGGAAAAGAGGCTGTCAGACACCCTGGAAAGCTCCCCCGATCCATGGGGAACTCTGGAAAATCTTGTGGTCCATAGAGACCCTGGAAAAATCCCTGCTTCTCTGAGAGAACCCCTGGAAAAGTCCCCTGATTCCTGCGAGAGCACCCACAGAAATCCTGGCTCCCCTCGGGGGTAAAGGGCTTCTCTCCTGGGCAGAGACACGGGAAAAGGAGCTGTCAGACACCCTGGGAATATCCTGATCCACGGAGAACTCCTGGAAAAATCCCCTCATCCCTGGGAAATCACCCGGCATCGCAACAGCCGTTCTCAGGGAACAAACGGGGCTTGGGGACAAAAGACTTTGAAATCCTGGCTCCCCTCGGGGGTAAAGGGCTTCTCTCCTGCGCAGAGACACGGGAAAAGGAGCTGTCAAGAGACCCTGGTCCATGGAGAAGCCCTGGAAAACTCCCCTGATCCATGGGGAACCACTGGAAAAATCTCCTCATCCCTGGGGAAACACCCAGCAAAATTCCTCTGATCCATGGGGAACCTCTGGAAAAGTCCTCTCATCCATAGGGAGCCCCTAGAAAATCTTCTGATCCATAGGGAATCCCTGGAAAAATCCCTGCATCTCTGAGAGAACCCCTGGAAAACTCTCCTGATCCAAGGGGAAACACCACTCACTGCCTTTGGGGATCAATGGGTATTTAGGAAATCCTGGCTCTCCTCGGGATTTGGGACCAAAAGGCTCCAGTTAAGGGCTCCCAAAAACACCCAGGAAATAATTCCCAACCCCCATTTCCCCCACGGGGGAATCCCAGTGAAGATTTTTACACCAGAGGCAAGGAACGACCCCCTCTCTCTCTCCCAGGCCATTTTCCCAGCTGGAAAACCCCAAACCCCGAGGGAATTCCAGGGGAATCTGCTCCCCCCCAGCCCTCACCAGTGTGGGTTTTCATGTGCTCATCGAAATACTGCTTCATGTTGAAGTCCTTGCCACACCACTGGCACATGAACTGCTTGTGCCCGATGTGGATGCTCATGTGGGAACGCAGCTGGTACTTGTACTGGAACCTCTCGTCGCAGTTCTGGGGAGAAAAAAAAAAAAAATGGGAATTTGGGGCATTTGGGAAGACGGGAGGGAGCCCTGGAAGGGTTGGGAGGGGAGGGTTGGGCGACAACACCTCACCAGAAAAAAGGGTTTTATTGGTTTACTGATAAGGGGATAAAGGTCTGGATCAGGAGGCTGGAATTGGGTGAGAAAAGCTGGAATTGGGTGGGGGAAAAGCTGGAATTAGGTGGGAAAAGAAGATGGAATCGGGTGGGGAAAGAAGCTGGAATTGGGTGGGGAAAGAAGATGGAGTTGGGTGGGAAAAGCCTAAATTGGGTGTGAAAAGCTGGAATTGGGTGTGAAAAGCTGGAATGAGGTGGGAAGAGCCTGTCAGGGATGGGATTTTTGCAGGAAAAAAGGGTTTCTGTGGGGGTGGAGCTCAGCCCCTCTCTCTCTCCACTAGAGGACCCCGCCTCCCTCCAAACCAGCTCCTCGCGGCCCTTCCCCAAATTTTTATAGAACTGCCCTTAATTCCCACCCCATCCAATCCCATTCCCACCCCCTGGGAGCATTCCCATGGATTTACCCCATGGATTTAACCCCATGGATTTACCCCATGGATTTAACCCCATGGATTTACCCCATGGATTTAACCCCTCAGTCCCTCCAGAGATCCTTGAGGAGGAACCTGTGCTGGGATCAGCACTTGGTGATTCAAATTTCCCAAACTTTGATGGAATTGCCTTTAATTCCCATCTCATCCCAGGCCATTCCCACCTCCCAGGAGCATTCCCACGGATTTACCCCATGGATTTACCCCATGGATTTAACCCCATGGATTTAACCCCATGGATTTAACCCCTCAGTCCCTCCAGAGATCCCCGAGGATCCCTGGAAGCTGGAATTGGGAATCTCTCTTAATTCCCACCCCACTCCCGCTTCCCATGGATGATTCCCATGGATTTTTCCCCACGGATCCAGCCCTGGGGAGCTGCCTCACCTCACACCTGAAGGGTTTTTCCCCCGAGTGCTGCAGGGAGTGCACCTTGAGGGACATGCTGCGCTTGAAGGACTTGCCGCAGGTCTCGCAGGTGAAGGGCATGTCCTTGGTGTGGGCTGCAACACGGGGGAAAAAAAAAAACAAAAAAAAAACAAAAAAAACCAAAAAAACAACAAAAAAAGGGATCACAGAGGGCAAATCCAGGGAAAATGGGGCTTGGGAAAAGCATTCCCAAAAAATTCCAGCCAGGGAAATGGTTGCTGGGGGTGGCTGGTGAGCACTGCTCCAGGGATGAACTCCACCTGGATTGGTTGGGTCTCATGGAATTCCAAAATTTTGGGCTTGGAAGGGCCTTAAAGGTCCATTCCCAGCTATCCCAGCCTGCTCCAGCCCAGCCTTGGGCGCTGGCAGGGATGGAATTAATTGAATTAAGGATTAAAATACTGACGGGAAGCACACGGAGGAGTTTCAGGTGAGGACAGAAATTCAGTGAAGCTGCTGATTGTGAAGGGTGAAAAAGCAGAAATTCCCCGGAAAAAAAAAAGCTTTTCTGGGAGCTCCATCCCAAATCCCACCCAATACTGACCATTTTAACTCCCCCAGATAATTTTAATTTCCCCTGACCATTTCAACTCCCCCTGACCATTTTAACCCCCCCGAGTTTAAACCCCCTGGCCATTTTAACTCCCCCTGATAATTTTAATTCCTTCTGACCATTTTAATTTCTCCTGATCATTTTAACTTCCCATGACCATTTCAACTGACCCTGAACATTTTAACACCCCTGACCATTTTAATACCCCTGACCACATTAATTTATATAATAAATTTTATATAATTTTAACTCCCCCTGACTTTAACTCTCTCTGACCATTTCAACTCCCCCTGACCATTTTAACTCCCCCAGATAATTTTAACTCTCTCTGACCATTTCAACTCCCCCTGACTTTAACCCTCCTGACCATTTTAATTTCCCCTGATCATTTAAACTGCCCCTGACCATTTCAACTCCCCCATATAATTTTAACTCCCCCTGATATTAACCCCCCTGACCATTTTAACCCCACAGATAATTTTAACTCCCCCAGATAATTTTAACCCCCTCGACCATTTTAACTCCCCCTGACTTTAACCCTCCTGACTATTTTAATTTCCCCTGATCATTTAAACTGATCCTGACCATTTCAACTCCCCCAGATAATTTTAACTCCCCCTGACAGTAACGCCCCCTGACCATTTTAACCCCCCCTGACCATTTTAATCCCCCCTGACCATTTTAACCCCCCAGGCCTCGTCCAGGACTCACCAACCATGTGTTTCCGCACGTGGGCCATGGTGTAGAACTTCTTCTCGCAGATCTCACACGAGAATTTCTTCTCGGCGTAGCCGTGCACGATCTTGATGTGCTCGTGGAGGGACCAGAGCTTCTTGAAGGATTTGTTGCAGGACACGCACTGGGGTGGACACAGAGCACAGAGGGGACTGGGGTTAGGCCTGGCCTAGGGGGTTAAGCTGGGGTTTGGTTTAAAAAGGTCCCAAAGGTGCCCGAGAATGAGAATTTGGGGATTTAGAGAGGAGGGGAGGCTCCGGCGCCTCCTGATCCCCCAAAATCCAACAGCACGGGAGCTGCACAGGGACAGACCCATAACACAAACCCTTGGACAGGGAAAGAATTCAAACCCTTGGAGAGGAAAAATCCAAACCCCTGGAGAAGGAAGGATCCAAACTCTTGGAGTGAGAAAATCTAAACTCTTGGAGAGGGAAAATCCAAACCCTTGGAGAGGGAAAATCCAAACTCTTGGAGAAGGAAGATCCAAACCCTTGGAGAGGGAAGGATCCAAACTCTTGGAGTGAGAAAATCTAAATTCTTGGAGAAGGAAGGATCCAAACTCTTGGAGAGGGAAAATCCAAACCCCTGGAGAAGGAAGGATCCAAACTCTTGGAAGGCAAAGAATCCAAACCCTTGGAGAGGGAAGGATCCAAACTCTTGGAGTGAGAAAATCTAAACTCTTGGAGAAGGAAGGATCCAAATCCTTGGAGAGGGAAGGATCCAGAGCCTTGGAATGCAAAAATCCAAACCCCTGGAGTGGGAAAATCCAAACATTTTCAGTGGGAAGGATCCAAACTCGTTGAGAGGGAAGAATCCAAATACACGGTGCAGAAAAAATCTGAACCCTTGGAGCAGAAAGGATCCAAACATTTTGAGTGAGAAGGATCCAAACCCTTGGAGAGACAGGAATCTGAACACCTGGAAAGGGAAAATCCAAACTCCTGGAGAGGGAAGAACCCAACAGAGCTGGAGGAGGCTGACACCATTAAATTCCCAAAACCCCATCCAGCCCTTCCTGCCCCCCCAAATCCAGGTGTGGCCAGTCCAGGCTCTCCCATCCTGCTGGATCTCCATGGAAAGCAGCTCTGATCCTCTGGATCCCCATGGAAAGCAGCTCCATCCCTCTGGATCTCCATGGAAAGCAGCTCTGATCCCTCTGGATCCCCATGGAAAGCAGCTCTGATCCCTCTGGATCTCCATGGAAAGCAGCTCTGATCCCTCTGGATCTCCATGGAAAGCAGCTCCATCCCTCTGGATCTCCATGGAAAGCAGCTCCATCCCTCTGGATCTCCATGGAAAGCAGCTCCATCCCTCTGGATCCCCATGGAAAGCAGCTCTGATCCTCTGGATCCCCATGGAAAGCAGCTCCATCCCTCTGGATCCCCATGGAAAGCAGCTCTGATCCCTCTGGACACTCCAGGATCAGCTCCTGGAGCAAATCCAGGCCCCAGCTCCTCTTCCTGTGTTCTCCTCACTCACTAAAGGCACCACTGGAGGTCCAAAATTCCGGAATTCCTTCCCAAAACTCCCGTGGAACGTCCAGGAATTCAACCCCCCCCCCCCCCCCGAGGATTTCAGGCAGCTCTTCCTAAAAAACTTCATTTTAAAAAAATCCCTGTCCGAGGTGGGAATTCCAGCTGGAAATCCTGGAGCGTGAGGGAACCGAATCATCTTCACCTCGCAGGGCACAGGCAGGAATTGTGCCTTCTTTGGGGTTTTTTGGGGGGTTTTTTTTGGGAAGTTTGGGGTTTTTGGGATGTCTCCACTCCCAGCCCATCGATCCCCACCCCTTTCCCCATCAGTCTCAAGGGCTGGGTGCTGATTAATTAATGGATTAATCAATCCTGCTGCTCTGGGATTCTGTTTCTTCTCCTGCTGGAATCTCGGCAGGTTTGGGAATTCTCTGCCCCCACAGCTGGGATTCCCCTCTTGGGAGGGAGGAAAAAAAAACAAAAAAAAAACAAAACTCCTGGAGAGTGAAGAAATCCCAAATCCTGGGATTTACAGTGAAAAGAGCCCCTGGAGGGGACAAATCTACAACAGAATTAAAGATTAAAACTGAGAGGAACCACACAGAGACGACAGAAATTGGGTGAAGGTGCTGATTGTGACGGATGAAAAAGAAGAAATGCCCTGGAAAAAAAAAACCAGATTTATTCCATCCCCAGCATGAAAACCTGGGAGGAGCCAGCCTCGGTTTGCATTTCAATCCAACATTAAACCATTTTTATTGCAGGAAAAAGCTCCCCCTTGACACGTTTAACCCCGAATTAAAGGAAAATTTTAATTTTCCCTCAATCCTGCTGGCAATTGGAATAAAAACACATCCCAAAGGTCAGGACAGAACAAGAATTGCTGGGTTTAATCTTGGATATTGAGGGCTTGAAGGTGACTCAGTGCTGCTGGCACTGGGAAGTTTCTGGATCGTTTTCCCCTGGATTTAAACCATAATTTCTATAATTTCTCCTTTTCTTATCACTTTTGGCCACGTGTGTGGAAGGATACAGGATATTTCTCCATTTTATGTGTTCAAAATATTTTTACATTTTCATTTTAAATTTCAATTCCTGCCTTAATTCCTTTATTTTTAAATTCCTGCTTCAATTTTTATGCTGTGAATGAACCTCCCTGCACGCTGGAGCATCTCTTAAATTCCCATTTAAACGTTCCCTGCTGCACTGAACTTTTAAAATATTTCTTTCAAAAGCTGCAAAAATTCAATTTATAATAATAAATCCTTCCTTGAGCTGAAACATAAGGGAAAAAAAACCCAAAAACAACAACAAAAAAAAACCCCAGCCTGGAGTTACACAGAGCTTGGAAAAGAGAAACTGCAATAAATATTCCACTTCTCCCCCACAGCAGGAGCTGAGGATCAACCCAGCCCAGCATTGAAAGCAAACAAACAATGAAAAAAATGTTCAATTATTGTGCTCAAACTCTCACACAAAAAAAAACCCCAAATTCCAGCTGCCCAAAAATCCGACTGGAACTGCTGCTGCTGGGAGGATTTCAGGAGGAAACGGGTGAAAAACAGGCCAAAAAAAAAAAAAGCAGGTTTGGGGTGTCAGAAAAAGGAGCAGCTCCCCAATTTCCTGGCACAGAGCTGAAAAAAAAAAAAAAAAACCAAGAGGGAGCAGAAAATCTGGAGCTCTTCCCACAGATCCCAAAATTCCCCAGCAGGGCAGAGCTGCTATTCCCATGGCTGGGGAAAATCAGAGAAAAAAAAAAAAAAAAAAAAAAAAGAAATGAGATTTTTGTGTCTTCAAGGAGCTTTGCTGGTGTTTCCTGCCGGGGAAAAGGTGCAGGTGCTCAATTCCAGAAACACTCCGGGAATTCCCTGTGCTCTCAGTGGGGTTTAAATCCCATTTTAAGCCCAGCTCAGCTCCTGACTCCACTGCTGCATCTCTGGGATGTCAGAGATTCCCCATTCCAGGGAATTCCTGGAGTTCTGTTTGCCCTGGCCACGCTGTGAGGTTTCACAGAAACCTCCGGAATTGCCACCTCAGTGAGAGCTGCGGGTGCTCAGCAGGAAGAGGAGCAGGATTTACCACAGAAATTCCGATTTTTGGGACCAGTTACTCCTGGTTCTGACCCTGCTAAAGGAGCTCTGTGCTCCCAACTCACAGTTTACTCCTGGAGTAACTGCTCAGAGCAGCTGAGCACTCATTCCCCGGAGCGAGAGACCCCAAAACGCGGGACAAGGCAGAGCCCACGCCCCGGGGCCGTACAAAATGAGATTTTTTTTTAAAATTTCTCCCCTGTGAAGCGTCCACCAGCCGGATCCAGGGCACGCCAGGAGGTGTGGGGACCTGGCGAGCAGGCGAGCAGACCTACCTGGATGTTTTTTTCACAGTCAGTTTGCTGGTGCAGGGACAGCTCACTCTCTAGCACAAACTTCTTCCCGCATTTGTCGCAGATCTGCATCCGCCTGTGGGTGACGTTCATGTGCTTCTCCAGGTACCAGCGCGTGTTGAACACCCTGGGGCACTTCTCACAGGTCAGAGTCTCCTTCTCCTCACACTTGGATTTCTGCACGGCCGCCTTGGGCTCCTTTGCGGTTTTCTTTTTCCGCTTGGGGGGCTCGGAGCTTTTCCTGCGGCCGCGCGTGGCTCTGGGCGCCGGGGAGGCGGCGGCGGCCGCGGCAGAGGCGGCTCTCCTGCTTCTCCTCTGGCCCACGCTCACCTTCTCCACTCTCTTCTCCTTTTTCTTCTGCCTCTCGTTCTCCTCGTAATCGTTACTGTCTTCCGTGGCCTCTTCCCCACTGTCGCCCTCCTCCTCTTCCTCGCTGCTGCTCTTAAGGACAGCGGTCTCTTTGGATTGGGAGGGGACACCCTTCTCCCCTTTGGACACATTTAAGGTTTGGTTGTTAAGGTTTACCTCCACTATAATCTGCTCCCTTTTGTAAGTCACTTCATCTTCCTCCTCTTCCTCCTCCTCCTCCTCAGAGTCGTCAGAGTTTTCCCTGTCTTCTTTCACAGCCCGGACCTCTCCTACCGCTCTGCTCTCCCTGAAAAACGGCTGCTCCTCCCTCTCGTGGAGGTGCCCTTTGCTCACTTTGCTGTCCACCAGCACCGAGAAGGGGCTCCCTGACTCCCTCTTGTACACCTTGGTGGACAGGTCGAGCTCCTGGCCGGGGTAGAAGGCGGGCGGCCCCTCCTGTGCCATGCCGGCCCCGGGCGGGGGCTCGCCCTTGGCTGCCTGGCTCATCTTGGGGGGCTCATGGGGCGCCCTCCGTCCCGCGGGGCTGCGGCTCGGGGGGGCTGCTCCGGCCCGGCGCCTCTTCCATGGGAGCCCGGCGGGGTCGGGGGGGTCCTGGCTGGGCTGGGGCGAGGCTCGGGATCACGGCAGGGGCAGGGCGGGGAGGGAGCTTCGGCAGCAAGAGGAGCCCTCGAGCATTTTATCTGTAAGAGACAACGGGCAGGGAGAGAGAGAGAGAGAGAGAGAGAGAGAGGGGTCAGGTGGGGGGCTCGGGTGATTTTTGGGGGCCCAGGGGTGCGTTCAGTAGGAGCTGAGTGAGGCTGGGTGGGGTTGGGAAAGGGAGGGATAAATATCAGGGATCAGAACTCCCAGGGAACGGAAATCCAGGCAAGGGATGCTCTCCATCCACAACCCATCACCACAATTATTTTTCCCGGATTTTTGGGAGCACCGATGGCCCCACAAGTATCAGGGATCAGGAGAACTCCCAGGGAAGGGAAATCCAGGCAAGGGATTTTCTCCATCCATCAGAGATCACTACAACCGTTTCTCATGGATTTTTGGGAGCACTGATGGCTCCACAAATACCAGGAGAATTCCCAGCAGCAGATTTCCAGGGAATGGAAATCCAGGCAAGGGATGCTCTCCAGCCACAACCCATCACCACAATTATTTTTCCCGGATTTTCGGGAGCACTGATGGCCCCACAAGTATCAGGGATCAGGAGAATTTCCAGGGAATGGAAATCCAGGCAAGGGATGCTCTCCAGCCACCACAGAATCACCTCTGGGCCACAGCTGCTTCTCCTGGATATTTGGGAGCACTGATGGCTCCACAAATACCAGGAGAATTCCCAAGGTATGGAAATCCAATCAAGGGATACTCTCCATCTACAACACGTCACCTTCAGCCGCCTCCACACTGGGCCACAGCTGCTTCTCCTGGATTTTTGGGAGCACCGATGGCCCCCACAAACAGCGAGGATCAGGAGAATTCCCAGCAGCAGATTCCCAAGGTGTGGAAATCCCATCGAGGGATACTCTCCACCCACCGCAGAGCACCCCCAGCAGCTCCTCGCGGGTTTGTGGGAGCGCTGGTGGCCCCCAAACCCACCCCAAAACCCCCCAAACCCACCCTCACCAATTCCAGAGCCACATTCCAACAGCGGGAGCCATTCTCACCTTGCAGCCCTGAACCCGGCCGGGAACACCCCAGAGAGATCCCGGAATTCCAGGGACTGGAGGAATTCTCCCTTTGTCTCTCTCCCTTAATCCCCTCCGCACAGTATCGCTTTGCCCATCCACATTTCCCCCGCTGGTTTTCCAGGCTGGAATTTGCCCGGGACGCTGCCACTTCCTCCTGCAGGAAGCGCCACGTGGTCCCTCATGGACACAAAGCAATCAATCCCCCACTTTTCTCCTTTTTTTTTTTTTTTTTTTTTTTTTCCCCACCGGGAAAAAAAAAAAAAATTAAAAAATTCCAATTCGGGAGCTCGGGATGGCAAAGGCAAGCTCAAGGTTTTGGGCTGGGCCGATCCCATCAGGAAGAGCCTGGGAATTCCTGAGTTAAACCTGGCATCAGAGGGTGCAGGGAAGGACAGAGATACCCCAGAATGGGATGGGAATGACAAAAAAAATCCCATCCAGGGACACCCAGAGTGCTCCAGCCTGGCCGGGGACACTTCCAGGGATGGAGCAGCCGCGGCTTCCCCGGGAATTCCATCCCGGCCAGGAATCCCTCCCCAATATCCCACCCAATCCTCCTCTCCCCCACACATTCCTGCATCATCATTTCTGTCCCAACAGAATTTTCCCCTCCTCGCAGTGAGTTTTAACTGGACAGGAGATGAACCAACCGGTGCCCGAATCATTAATATTAATTATTAATTACAATAAAGAGAATCTTCGTGAAGTGCCATGCTGGGGAGAGGAAGGCAGAATAACCAGTTTGATTATGAACTTCATTAAAACTTAATTAAACTTCTTGAGCACTTCTCCACATTGTTTTTTTTGAGGGGTTTTTTTGTAGTTATTTTTTATTCTTTTATTTTGAATTCTTTTTTGAGGGTTTCCAAATTATTCTAGAGCATCCTTGAAGGTGCCTGGTGGTGACTGCAGGGCTCGTTCCCACTGCTCCAGCCTCAAATCCCAAATTCGAGGCAGGAAATCCCAGGAGATGGGCTGATAACACTGGCTTGTAGTCAAAACTCACATCCAGATGGAAAAAAATATAAAATAAACTGGTTTGGGCCAGCTGGAATTCCCAATTCTACACCCAGGAAGCCGGGGATGAATTATTCAGGAGCTCAGAAAATTCCTTGTTCCATGTAGAAAATATCTGATTATTTCCTCATCATATTAAGCATCTCTAGGAAGCTTCAGGAGGGAATCAGGAATTTTACTGAGCCAGGAAAGCACAAAACTTGCCAGGAAAAGGAAATTTCACTTTCTACCCCTCTTTTTATGGCAAAAAAAATTCCTGCCAATATTTTCACCTCTGCTTACAGAAGGGATGCTATGTGTAAAAAACCGGTTTTTATCAACAGGTACCACCTCAAATCAAGCTCACAGTGGGGTTTATTCTGAATTATCAAAGCTCTTTGCTCCAAAAACCACTTCAATCTGCAGCATCAATGGCTTTAACCTTTCACTGCCACCCTCGAGGGACCCACAAGTTTCAAATCCATTATTTAAATAAAAACCAAACCCCTCCTTGGCCATTTAGTACGAACAGCAGCTCTGAATTACTGCCCTAAAAATGCTCTTAAAACACTTTTCCCCCTTCTCCTTTTAAATTTCTAATCCCAAAGCAGCGTTTAGGTGCTTTTAATCCCAAAACACCCAAACCCCTTTTTGTCATTTTAAAGGTGAATTTAATTTTCTCAGGGCCGATTTTTCCACAGAACAAATTCCAGTCACGCTGCCAAAGGAGAGATGCAAGCCCCGATTAAGATGTAAAAAGGAAACAAGAGTTTCAAAGAGATTTTTGATGCTTATCAAGCCCCAAAACTGGGGAATATCTGCAGAACGAACCCGAGCAATCAAAGGTTTGCAAAGTCTAAGCATGAAAAGCTCGAACTCTGAAGGGGAAAAAAAAAAAAAAAAGCACAATTTGCAGACAAAAGAGTGGGTGGAGGAAGTTGGTGAGTGTGTGGGAGCAACTTCACACCGAGCTTCTGAAGAAAAACCGCATTTTTTGGTGTTATCGGCACTAAAAATAAAGAGATTTGGCTCGGCTGGGGAGGCCTCGGCCCGGCCTGGGGGAGCGGGGCCGGC
This sequence comes from Sturnus vulgaris, assembly GCF_052056855.1. NCBI lineage: Eukaryota > Metazoa > Chordata > Aves > Passeriformes > Sturnidae > Sturnus > Sturnus vulgaris. The sequence continues at coordinate 3,314,025 of NC_142269.1, read as the reverse complement.
CCGAACGAAAAACGGAGGGAAAAAAAATGGAGAAAAAGAGAGGGAAAAGTGAGGAAAAACTGAGGGAAAAGTGAGGAAAAACTGAGGGAAAAGTGGATTTCAGGAGACGGTGAGGATGTGAGGGGAACGGGGTTCGAGGAAAAATGACGGTGTGAGGAAAAGCTGAGGAAAAACTGAGGAAAAAATGACTGAGGGTGTGAGGGAAAAAACGGAGGGAAAACTGAGGATGTGAGGGAAAATGTAAGGAGAAATTGAAGGTGTGAGGGAAAATTGAAGGCAAAACTGACCGAGGATGTGAGGAAAAATGGATGATTTCAGGAAAAGCTGAGGGTGTGAGGAAAAAATTGAAAAATTGAGGGTGTGAGAAAAAAAAAATCGAGGAAAAGCTGAGGGTGCGAAGAAAAAATTGAGGAAAAGTTAAAGGTGCGAGGGAAAAATTGAGGAAAAACTGACTGAGGGTGTGAGGAAAAACTGAGTGTGAGAAAAAGAAATTGAGGACAACTGAGGGTGTGAGGAAAATGGAGAAAAATTGAGGGTGTGAGGGAAAATTTAAGGAAAAGCTGACTGAGGGTATGAGGAGAACTGAGGATTTCACAAAAAGCTGAGGGTGTGAGGAAAAAAATGAGAAAAAAACTGAAGGTGTGAGGGAAAAATTAAGGAAAAGTTGACTGAGGGTTTGAGGAGAACCGAGGATTTCAGGAAAAGCTGAGGGTGTGAGGAAAAAAATGAGAAAAAAACGGAGGGTGTGAGGGAAAATGTAAGGAAAAATTGAGGGTGTGAGGGAAAATTTAAGGAAAAGTTGACTGAGGGTTTGAGGAGAACTGAGGATTTCAGGAAAAGCTGAGGGTGTGAGGAAAAAAAATGAGGAAAAACTGACTGAGGGTGTGAGGGAAATGGAGAATTTCAGGAAAAGCTGAGGATTTGAGGAAAAGATGAGGATGTGAGGATGTTTTCCCAATGAAATTCCGTGAAATCCCCGGGTCACGAGAATTGTGGAGGGCGAAGCAGCAGAAACAACCACGGATTGCAGCGGGAAAGCACAAAGCGAGGCTAAAATGACATTTTTGGGGTGTCCTGTGCAGGAATTGGACTGGATCCCTTTGGCAGGATATTCCACGACTCCACAAACAGCTCAATAAACCTGCAATATTGCAATAAAAAAAGCTCAATAAACTCTCCCAGCTGGAAGCACAGGTGCCTGGAACAGGCCCAGCCATTCCCAAACAGTGGGAAAACACATCTGAAGGGAATTATTTCCATTATTTCTCTCAGCCCCCAATTCCTTACTTTCCAGTCCTGGCTGCTTTAGGTGCAAACAACCCTGAAAAATCTGTTTTTAAGTGGGGAAGTTTTATCTCCCAAAGCCTCACTCTTTTTTTTATTTTGCATTTCCATGGGAAGTGCTGGAGATGCCTGAGCCCATGGAAATGCAAAATAAATGCAAAACAAATGCAAAATAAATGCAAAACAAAGCGCTGAGTGCTGCTAACGACTCTATTCCTATTCCCATTCCCAAACCTCAAATCATCAGGAACATAATCCTGAAAGGGAAAAAGGGAAGAGAATTCCCATTGCTATTTGGGAATGGGGGGTATTTGGGAATATTCAGCATTCCCAATTCCTGTGGAAAACAGGGAATTCAGAATTCCCTCTGGAACAGCTTTTCCATCAATTCCAGAGAGCCTGGACACAAAACCCTGGAAGAGATGGGATAAATAAATCCTGGCAACTCTGGAATTCCAGAGCTGTGTTCCCACCTCACCTGACCCCTTTTTTTTTTTTTTTTCCCAGCTTTTTGTTGGGCATTCCTAAAATAATCAAGGGTAGGTCCCAGGAGAGCCTTGGCAGAGACACAAGAGCCTGGAGAGGGGATAAATCCGGGAAATTCTGGAATTCCAGCCCGAGGATGCAGCTCCCACCTCATCCCGCTGCTTTTTTAATTTTTTTTTTTTTTTTTTTTTTTTTTGGCCATTCCCAAAATAACCCGGGGTGGGTATTTTGCTGACTCAGCAGGCAGCACATTTATTTTTAATTTAGTTTTCTTCACCCCCTGCCCGGAGCTGGGAATTTCCCTCTAAATGTTCCATAGGCTCCCAGAAAATCAGATTTCCAGAAAAATATCTTTAAAAAAAAAAAATCGCAGAAAAAACATCTATTAAAAATCCCAGAAAAGTATCTATAAAATCCTGCCAGTCCAACAGAAATGAGGAAAAACCCTCAGGCTTTTTCCCTTTTTTTTTTTTTTTTTTTCAAGAGGAACGATCTGGCTGCATCCAGATTTTTGGGAGACACAAAGCCTTTCCATTCCTGGATTTTTTTCAAGCATTATCTCCATGAAAAATCCATTCCAGAGGTTTCCACTTGGGAATTCAGCATTAAATTCCCTCGGATTTTGCAGTAAATGAGAGGTTTAAAAACTGAATCTAAAGGAGTTTGGAATTCAGTAGCCACAAACTCAACGTTTTTCTTGAAGTAGGAAAAAAAAAAAACTTAAATAACTTTTAATTCTTTACCCTCAAATCATAACTCCAGGCCCTTCTCACCACCTGAAATATCTAAAAATTAAAAAAGCTCTGGCTGGATTAGGAAATTCCAGGTATTCCAATCTATTCTCGCATCCTTTAATGCAAAAAAAAAAAAATAAAAACCAACCCTGAAAATAAGATCACAACACCCCCAGGTGGTTCCCATTCATCGCTTTTTTATCATGATTTGATCATATTTAGATTTTAAAAAAAAGCTTTTTATGGCCACATTAAAAGGTCTTTTGACCCTTTAAATTTACAATAGTATCCAAATAGGTGCCAAAATTCCTTTTTTTTCCCTTTAAAACCTCTTATTTTCATCCCTCTCTGCTGGTGTATCTCGAAGAAAATTAAAGCTAAGATTATTCAGATTTTATTTCAATTATGGCACTTCCCATTAAACACCACTGACCCCAAGGTCCAGGAACGGTGGAAGCCCCAAAAAGGAAATCTGCCATCAGGATCTTTTGCCCAAAATTAGCATTTTTGTCCCCAGAGAGGCCCCGGAGGTGTCTCTGTGTCCTTTGGATATGCAGAGGTGTGAATGAAGTGTGAATATCCTGCCCCAAAACCACCCTGCCTCCCTAAAACCCCAATTCCCAGGGGGAAAAGTTCCACTGCCAGGGAAAAAATAAAATATTTCAATATGGGAGATAAATCCCATTTCCAGGAGGGGGAAAAAATCCCATTTCCAGGGGAAAAAAAAAGTCCTTTTTCCAGGAAGAAAAAATCCCATTTCAGGAAGAAAAATCCTATTGCCAGGGGGAAAGGTTCCCCTTTTCCAGGGGGGGAAAAAAATCCCATTTCCAAGGAAAAAAAAAGTCTCTTTTCCAGGAGTTAAAAAAATCCCATTTCCAGGAGGGAAAAAAATCCCATTCCCAAGGGAAAAAAAAGTACCTTTTCCAAGAGGGGAAAATCCCATTTCCAAGAGGGAAAATTCCCATTTCCACGAGGGAAAATTCCCATTTTCAAGGAAAAAAAAAAAAAGTCCCTTTTCCAGGAGGGAAAAATCCCATTTCCATGGAAAAAAAAGTGCCTTTTCCAAGAGGGAAAATCTCATTTCCAGGGGAAAAAAAAATCCTATTTCAAAGGAAAAAAAAAGTCCCTTTCCAAGAGGGAAAATCCCATTTCCAAAGAGAGCAGGGCCAGCAGAAGGTGCTGGGAAAGCTCCCGAGGGAAGGGCAGGAATCTCCTGGAGCTGCCAGGGTTTCACTCCCAGGGAGGGAGGAGCAAAAGCCTCCAGAAAAATGCCAAAAATTCCAAATTTCCAAAATCACCTGGGAAAGAAACGGAATTGAAAGGTTGGGCACTGGGGAGTTTGGGTTTTTGGTTTTTTTTTTTTTTTGGGAATTCTGCTCCCAAATCCTGGAAAAAGCACAAATCTGGATGGGCTTTACCTCATTTTTATGGGGGTGCTTTTTTTAAAAAAAATTCAGGTTTTGATTGAAATCTTCTTTGAGGCACCAAACCCACCCAAAACACCCCTTGGGGGTCAAAAAATTCCTGGAATTTTGCTCCAATCCAGGAGCTGCTGGGAAGGCTTTTAAGGCCTTGTGTTTACAGTTGGGATTCAGGGAAGAAAGGGTTAAAAAAAAATCCCAAATTTTGGTGGAAAACACTGGAAAAAATTCAACCCCAGGGGAGCTGAGGACAGAGCAGGGGGAGCTCACCTGGATCCGCTTTCATATTTCAAGTGTGAAACTTCATAACCATAAAATTAACACCAAAAAATCCACTTTTTTCCCTAATTCTTGTGGGGGGGGGGGGAAACCTCCAAATATTCACATCACAAAATTCTGAAAGGGCAAAGGGCACAGACTGAGAAAAATGTAAATTTGAAATTTCTGAATTTCTGAAAAGCAAAATTATCTTTAAAAATGGACTTCATTTCGCTTTTAGGAGGCCTGGACCTTGCAGGGAGAGAGCAGAGCAGGAGGAACTGAAGCAGGAGAAAAAAAAAAGATTTTATATGTTATATATAACATAACATATAAAATATAAAACATATATGTTATAAAGTACAGGATAGATACTGTATAATATAGAATGCATGCATTAAATAATGTGAATATGTAATATCTAACATTTAATATTATAAATAATGCTATATATAATAGATATTACATATTATAAAATACTTTAATATTGTAATTATTCACAGAATCTCCTCAGCTGCCTTTCAGTTCTGCCTCTATTTTTTTTTTTGTGGAACCAGGAATAAATTTAATTTAATTTTTTTTTTTTTTTTTTTTTTGGCACTGAGAGAGGCAGAGATAAATAGGTCAGTGAGGAGAGGAGTTTTGTAAGCACCTGAAATCCACCTGTGCCATCTCAGGTGTGCTCTGGGCACGTCCCTGCTCCTCCTGTTTACTGCAAAAATCCTCTCTCAGCTCTGGGAATCCTTCCCAAGGCGTTCCCACGTGGAATTTCCTGCTCTGCTCCCAAAAAAAAAAGTGTTTGGATGGATTAAAAATCTCAATTTTTGGGTGGAATTGCAGCTCTCGGGGTAAAATCTCCGCACTCCGTGGTGGAGAGGAGGAAAGCACAGCACCCCAAAATCTTCTCTTTTTGGATGATTTAATCCCAATTTCCACCTTTCCTGCAGCAAGATTTCCTCTGAAAACATCGATTAAAGGTTCCCTTTATCACTATTAGATAATAAAGTCAATTAAAAACTCACAGTAATCTCCAATGCCAAAGCCTGTTCCGATCAGATCACTCTTCCAAATCCCGTCAAATATTCCAAATCACATCAAATATTCCAAATCACATCAAATATTCCAAATCACATCAAATATTCCAAATCACATCAAATATTCCCAACAATCCCAAGCCACAAAACGCCCAGGGATGGCCCCAAATCCCCACTCCTGCAGAAAATAAAAATTATAAACCAGCCCTTAACCCCCTGGCAGCCCAGGAAACGCAACAGCTTAGCTGGAAAAATCAAAAAAAGCCTTCATGAATTTGCACTTTTCTTTCAGGCAGCCTCTGGAAAAGCTCTCCCCATTTCTGTCCCGGCTCGCGCTGGGAGTTTGTAATCCAAATTTTGCGGTCACATCTGGAATTCCAGCGGGCTCTGCATCCCTCCAGGACTGCGGGAGATTGATTTAAAAATCCACAAAAGCAGCAGAGGAACGCACCTGGCGCACAGGTAAGGAGGCGGAAGAGGTAAAACCAGAGGTGAATTATCAGATCTGATAAACATCAGGGGAATTATCAGATATCAGAGACACAAAGCCCTTTTAAAAATCACACTTGAGCAACTCCAAACCCTTCCATAACCATCTAAAAAAAAAAAATCCAATTTTTTTTTTTTTTTTTAGCGCAGAGCGGCGAGAAACAGAACAAAAACTTCCAGCTGGGAAGAACCCAGGTGCTTCCCAAACCTCACCTCCATCCGAGCCGAGAATAAAAAATCTCTCGTTCCTCACATCCCTCCTGCCCTTCTCGCTTCCCTCGCCCCCACCAAACCCTCCCGCGATTCAAGGTTTTGGTGTAATTCCGCCAAACCCGAGGAGATGCCGCTGTCGCTGCACCGGGACACGCGAAGTTCAAAAATCACGCCCAAAAAATCCCAACCCCGGGGCGCACGCGAGCCGGGAGCGCAGGGAAGGGGGAAACACCTGAAGGAAAAAAAGGGCGAGGATGAGAGAAACCCGCAGGGGTTTTTACAGCCGGGAACCGCTGCCTTTCCTCACCTGCCCCGGGGACAACGCGGCCCCCAAAGCCGAGCGGTGACACCGAGCGGGACAGGGCAGGGGCCGAGGGGACGCGATCCAAACCCCAAGCCCAATGCCAACCCCGCAGGAATGCCGCGTTTGCTCCGGGAACTCACCTGCCCTCCCCCAGGCAGGTGACACAGCCCCCGACCCGCGGGGAGGGCGACACTGGGACCCCGGAGAGAGAATCCAACCCCGGGACCCCGCAGGGAAAATCCAAACCCTGGGAGAGCCCCAGGACCCCGGAGAGAGAATCCAAACCCTGGGAGAGAATCCAACCCCGGGGAGAGCCCCGGGACCCCGGGAAGAGCATCCAGTGCCGGACAGAGCCCCCGGACCGAGCCCCCGATCCCGGACAGAGCCTCCAACCCCGGGCAGAGCCTTCAACCGCGGGTAGAGCCCCCGGATCGAGCCCCCGGACCCCGGTCAGAGCCCCCCGAGCTGGGGCAGAACCCCTGGACCCCGGGGGAAACCCTCCGGTCCCAGGCAGAACCCCCGGTACCGGGCACAGCCCCCAACCCCAGCGGAGCTCTCCCCGATCCCGGGCAGAGCCCCCGGCCCCATCCCTGCCCACCCTCCTCCTCCTCCTCCTCCTCCTCCTCTCCCGGTGCCCCCGCTCCCCTCCGGGCCGTGCGGGGCCCGTGCCCCGCTTCCCCCGCCGCCCACCGCCGGGCCGGGCCGGGCCTAGCGCTGCTCGGCTGCGCCGCCAGGCCCGGGGGAAAGGAAGGAAGGAAGGAAGGAAGGAAAGAGGGGGAAGGGGCTCGGCGGCCGCGCGGGCGGCCCCGCACTCACCCAGGCCGGTGCCCTCGGGGCCGCCCCCGCCGCCGTCCATGCCGGGCGGCGCGGGGAGGGGGGCGCGGGCGGGCGCGGCGGCGGAGGGCGGAGGGCAGGGCGGCCGGGGCCCTCCCTCCCTCTCTCTCTCTCTCTCTGCCTTCCCTCCGGCCCCTCCGCTCGGCCCCCGCGCTCCAGTGGCCGCCGCCGCCGCCGCCTCGGCCCGGGGCCGGCGCTCAGGCCCAGGCGCTGCCGCCGCCGCCGCCGCGGGCGGGCGGGCGAGCGGACGCGGCTCCCGCTGCCCCTCGGCCGCCGCCGCCGCCGCCGCCGCAGCGCTACGTGGCCGCCGCCGCCGCAGCCGCCGCCGGTCCTCGCGGGGGCGCGCGCGCGCGGGGCTCGGTGCTCTGTGTGTGTGTGTGTGTGGTGATGGCGGGGGCGCGCCCCGTGCCCGGACCGGTGCGCGGCGGGAGCGCGCGCGGGCGGGGAGTGGGAGGGGGGGCAGGCGGGAGCGCGCGCGGGCCGAGGCCGCGGTTGAACGGCCGGGGAGGTTGAACGGGAGGGACGGGGCGGGGGGGGGGGGTGAGTGAGCGAGTGCGCGTGTGCGGGAGCGCGCGTGGAGGCGGGGAGGGAACGGGACCGTGCTGTGAGGGGAGGGATGAGGGGGGGAAACACCCCATAGGCCGAGTGCGCGCGTGCGGGAGCGCGCACGGATGGCGGCGGGGTGGGAGGGAGTGTGGGTGACAAGCACAGAGAGAGAGAGGGGGGAGCGGGCGTTGCGGGAGCGCGCACGGCCAGAACGGGGGCGCACACACGGGAGCGCGCACGGGCCGCGGTGCTGGTGGGGGGGGAAGGCGGCGCTGTGCGCATGCGCCGCCGGGGGGCGCCGTTCCCGCGCGCCCGCCCCTTTCCCGCCGCCGCCGCTGCACCTGAGGCGGCGCGCGGGCCGCAGGTGAGGCGGGGGGAGTGCGCATGCGCGGGGGAGAGAGAGAGTGAAGGGGGCTCGGTGCCCCGCTCCGGTAATTAGCGACCGTGCCCTAATTAACGCGCGGAGCGGGGTTGTGTGAGGGTGAAGGGGTGTGGTGGAGCGGGGGGCGCCCCGGCTCCCCCTCAGCCTGCCCCCCCGTCGCTCCGCGCGGGTAATTAGCGAGCCCGCGCTAATTAGCGCAGCCAGGTGAGGCGGGCGGGGATGGCTCCTGCCCTCAGAGGGGACGGAGCTGCCCCTCAGCGCCAGGTGAGGCCTCAGAGCCACCGCAGGCGCTCCCGGTGCCAAACCCCAGCAGCCGCTTGCCCAAACCTCCCTCTGCCCTTAACACGCTAATTAACGCTGCTGAACCCCAGCCTGCGGCTTCCTCATTACGCCCCGATGGACGAGAGCGCTGCCACAAGAAGCAGCACCTGTGGCCGGTACCTGTGACAGGTGTGGAAGGGTCGGGGCTGCCCCTTGCCAGGTTGGCACTGCCTTCTGCAGGTGGCACCTGCCCCTGGAAAGCTGCAGAGCCGCGGCCACAGCCCCGAAACCGCTGCTGGGGCTGTGTAGGAGGGGACAGCGCTGCTGTGGTTTGGGTTTGGCAGCCGTGGAGGAATTAGTGAGAGCGGCAGGAGCCCGCAGGGGGAAGGGCACCAACCCCTCTCAGCTTTGTTTTCCTTTCCTAAATCCTCCACCCTGCACTCTCTACCTGTGGTTTGTTTCCTCACCTGCAAATTCCCCCAACAGCGGAGGGCAATGGAGTTGAGACTCTGCCAAAAGAAAAAAAAAAAAACAACAAAAACAACCAGCCTCGCTCCCCCGGAGTTCCAAATGCCAAATTCCAGAGGGTTTGGCTTGCTCTGGATTCCTGAGCACAACCCCCAGACCCGCCCGAGCCCAGCAGGTTTTGGGGCTCGCAAAGTTCAGGATGGATTTAAGAGGGCAGGGCGGGCTGGGGAAGCCCCCGGGTGGGCTCAGGACAATGCTCCCGTTTTCCTCCTCCTTGTCCCAGCTGTTCCTGGAGCAGAACGGGACACGCTGACCCAGCCCAGAGCTGGAATTGGTCACCTGCAAAAAGCTTGGACACTGCTCCACCTCAGCCCAGCCCCCCTGTGCAGTGCAGCTCCTGGGGGGAAACCGGGGAGGGGATGTTGGGACAGGTGCTGCTGCTGGAATTTCCTGCCTTGGAGAGGGAAGTGTCTCATCCCCATTCCTGCTGTGAGGATTTTCGGGATAACTCCTCCTGGAGCAGCCCTGACCCTTCACCCTGTGCTTTGTGAGGCCTCCAAACGCTGCCAGTTCTGCCTTGAGGACAGCCCGAACCAGGGCTTGGCACCCTTGGCACAATTTCTCCTTCCCCAAAAGGGAAGAGCCCTTGGAGCTGCTCAGGGATCCTGGGCAGAGAAACTGAGGCACAGCTGGTGGGAACTTTCTCTTTTCCTGAGGCACAGATGGCAGCTCCAGCTCTGCAGCCCAGCCAGGTTTATCTTCCCAAATCTCCTGCTCAGAATGCCCTGGAGCAACGGGAGAGGAAGCAGAAGGGAAACAAAGGGATTTTCCTGCTGGATTGTGCCACAGGAAGCCCTGGCTGCCCCAGCTCGGAGGCTTTGAGGCCGTGGCACTGCAGAGGAGAAGTTCAACCAGAGGAAATTCCTGTCCCCATTCACCAGCTCGGTGTAAAGGCACAATTAAAGATTAATTACCTCCAAAAGAGCAGAGCAGAGCTCACACCCACCGGCTTCTCCCAGTGCCTGGGGCTGGGGAGCACTGGCAGCTCCGTGTGGGGGTTGTTAATTCTGTTTTTGGGGTCCTGGGGAACACAACTGCACCAGCAGAGCCAGCAGCCTCTGCACAAAAAACACCAAAAAAGGGGGGAAAGGGGATCCCTGGAAAAGGGGATCCCTGGAACCTCCTCCCAGCCTCGCTGTCCTGGAGAGCAGCCCCAGCTCTGAGATGCTGGGGGAGATTTTGGATGATTTGTTGGAGGATCACAGAGGGAGCTCTGGAAGTGCCCTGGTCCAAGGCAGGGGCACTGGGGGAAGCCCCCACAATTCAGCTCTCACCTTATCACAGGAATCCGGCGTCACACTCGCATCCCGAGCTCTGAGGTTGTCAGGATCGATCCCTCTCGGCCAAGCACAGAGCCCAACCTTCACTTCTGAGACAGCAGCACAAAAAAAAAAATAAAATAAAAAAAAAAAAGCCACGACCCACAGTGCCAGCCTCGGGGCTGTGACATTTATTGAAGGCTGCTTACACAATCTCACAATTCCACTTCCCTCAGGACAAGGAGCAGGGATGGGACAGAGGATTTTGTTTTGGGACAGGAGCCCAGGACAGGGAGACATGTCCCAGTTCCAGAAGGGTTCCCTGCACAGAGCTCCCTTCTCCAGAAAGCCAGAGGGAACCTGCATTCCTCACCCCACGGAGCCCTGCCCTGAGCTGAGGTGTCCCCAGGCTCTCAGGTGACACCTGGAGAGCTCTGGGGTGCCTGAGGGCCCTGAGCTGAGGTGTCCCAGCCCAGGAGCTGCAGGTGGGGACAGCCCCAGCCGGCCTGAAGGCACGGAGGCAGCTCTGAGACCTGATGGAAGCAGCTCCCACGGCCAGGGACTCACCTGGGCTTCACCCCAGGAAATCTCTGCTCCTGCTGCTCCACCTGCCTGGAAAGGGCCAATCCCCAAATCCATCTGAATTCCCAACTCTCACTTGCTGAATTCCCAAATTCAGAGTCACTGAAACCACCTCTGTGACCACACAGGGGAGGAACCACAGCCCTGATGTCGCTTTCACTTTTATTTGATTACCCACCAAAAAAAAAAAAACAACAAAAAAACCAAATCCTCCGATTTCCAAATTTCCCAATTTCCATTTCCTCCGCCAGAGGAAATTGCGATGATTTTTTCTTTTTTTTTTCCTTTTTTTTTTTTTAAATGTGTGTGTTTTGTGTCCCCCAGCAGTGGCAGGGGCTGGCTGGTGGTCTCTGGGGGTCTCTGGGGGTCTCTGGGGCTCACTGGGGCAGCTGCAGCAGCACGGACTGGCCCGAGGGCAGGTAGGTGATGTTGCGGGAGCGGCTCAGCTGGTACGCGATGTCCTCGGCCGCCTCCAGCTTGCGCAGCTCGATCAGCCCGTCCCCAGCCGTGGCCAGCGAGTTGGCGATGAGCTCGGCAGCCTTGGAGTCGCCCTCTGCCGAGATCACAGCCGCCTTCTTCTGCTGCTCCGCCTGCGGGGGGGACGCGGAAAACTTGGTTCTGTTGTCATGACACGGCGCGATTACAGCGGCACGGACACGACAGACACACCTGGGCACGACAGACACACCTGGACACAGTTACAATGGCACGGACACAACGACACACCTGGGCACGGACACAACCGACACACCTGGACACGACAGACACACCTGGACACGACAGACACACCTGGGCACGGTTACAATGGCACGGACACAACGACACACCTGGACACGACCGACACACCTGGGCACAGTTACAATGGCACGGACACAACCAACACACCTGGACACAGTTGGACACACCAAGCACACCTGGACACGGTTACAATGGCACGGACACAAGGTAAGTATGTGGAAACAGTTACAAAAAAAGGGTAACCAAACTCCAATTAAAAGAAAAAGTTATCGTTGAATATTCTATTAGCTAAGCCTCACTCGTTCGTAAAAGCAGCAATTGTAAAAAAAGTAAAACCAAACTCAAAAAGAGTAAAACCAAACTCAAAAGGAAGGGGAGAGCAGAAGGAATTCCCAAATTTTCCAGGAGGAGCAGGTACCTTCTCCACGATGAACCTGGCCCGCTCTGCCTCCTGCTGTGCCACCTGCTTCATCTCCACGGCCTCTGTGAACTCCTTGCCGAAGGTCAGGTGGGTCTGGGGGACACAAACCACAGCAGGTCACAGCAGGGACAGGAGCCAGCAGCTCTGGGACACTGGGATGGGGACAGGAATTGGGATCCCTGAAAGGAATCCCCACCGGGATCCCACACCCTGCCACCTCCCGGGGGAAACTCCAGAAACAAAGAGTCCAAATTCCCTCTCTGGCAGAAACAAAGCCATGGCCTGCAGAAACTTCCTGCAGGATCCCCAGGAAAGCCCCGGGGAACGAGGGAATCCTGCAGGAGCCTGATGACAGCAGTGAATTCACGAAAAGATAAATTTCATTTCCAGAAGGGAGGTGAGAGAGCAGAGCTCCTTCCTTGGCTGTCTCAGCAGAGGAACCAGTGGGAATTTTGTGCTGTCCAAGTGGGAATTTTCACTCCTGGTGCTTCCCCTGGGTGCCTGTGGAGCTGCTGCCAAATCCCAAAGCACCTGCAGCCCAATCCATCACCCTCAGCTCCACCTGCTCCTGCTGGAGCCACCAAATCCCTGCACGGCCAGGGCTGGGGCCACCCAGGGGCCACCAAGGGCTGCCCAAGGTCACAGGGACAGAGCTGTGACCACGGCGTCCTTCCCAGATGTCCACACGTGTCCTAATGTCCCCAAGTCCAGCCCGCCATGCTCTGGGCACTGATTCCTCCCTCTCCAGGGGGAACAGCGACACTCAATGGGACCAGGGACACTCCCCAGGGACAGGGACACTCCCCAGGGACAGGGACACTCACCAGGGACAGGGACACTCCCCAGGGACACTCCCCAGGGACAGGGACACTCACCAGGGACAGGGACACTCACCAGGGACACTCCCCAGGGACAGGGACACTCACCAGGGACACGTCGTCCAGGATGAGCCCGAAGGTGGCCGCTCGCTCGGTCAGGTCCTCGCTGACCTGCCTGGACACCAACTCCCGCTGCGTGATCAGCTCACCCGCGTCAAAGCGCGCCTGGAACGGGACAGGACGGGATGGCAACGGCAGGGAACGGGATGGGAACGGCAGGGAACGGGATGGGAACGGCAGGGAACGGGATGGGAACGGCAGGGAACGGGATGGGAACCGCAGGGAACGGGATGGGAACCGCAGGGAACGGGATGGGAACCGCAGGGAACGGGATGGACAGTGCTGGGAATGGGATGGAACGGGATGGACAGCGCTGGGAACGGGAAGGACAGTGCTGGGAACGGGAAGGACAGTGCTGGGAACGGGAAGGACAGCGCTGGGAAGAGGCAATGACCAGACACAGCTCCAGGCTGCACCAGCCAGGACAGCAGCAGGAATTCCCCCACGGGAAAGGCCTCCCAGGCAGGTTTAGAGAGTCCCCAGCCCTGGAAATCCCCGAGGCCAGGCTGGATGAGGGCTGAACCCCACAGCAGAGGTGCTGGAGCCGGCGGAGCTTCCATCGCCCTCCGCACCCAAAGCGGGCCGGAATTGCTGTCCCAGCTCCCAGCCCGCTGCCAGGACAGGCAGGGGAGGAGCCCGGCCGTGCTCACCACCACGGACTTGAGGATCTCGGTGGTGATGGAGGGCAGCACACGCTCGTCGTAGTCCTCGCCGATGCTGGTGAAGATGCGCGGCAGCTGCGCCGTCACGGGCCGGAACAGGATCCGCAGAGTGATGTTGACGTTCTGCAGGTCTGGGGGACACCCGGCTCGCTCAGGGGGCGGCCCCGGCCTCCCCCAGGGCTCAGCGCCCTCAGTTATTGCACTTTGCCAGGAATAAACGAGTTGGTTTCGCTCCCCTTTTGGCCTTTGTGGGGTCCAACTCTGCGCTGCTGGAGAGTCCCGAGCCCACCTGTGGCACCTGGCCCAGGTGAGCCCGTCTGGCACTGGGTGAGCTCCAGAGCTCCCTTCCAAGCCCAGCTGCTCAGCATTCAGTGACTTACAGCACCAAAGGAAGAGTTCCTTAGTGTCAAACCATTCCCAAACTGGGACACGTGGGATCACCACAGAGTCGAGGAATCTCCAGAGATCCCTTCCAACCCCAAATATTTGGGAAGAGCTCTTTAACCTGTCCTTTATCAAAAATCTCAAACCATTCCCAAACTGGGACACGTGGGATCACCACAGAGTCGAGGAATCTCCAGAAATCCCTCCAAAGGAAGATTTCCTTAACCTCTTCTTTATAAAAAAAATCTCAAACCATTCCTGGCTGTTCCAGGAGCAGCTGGGGCTGGAAGGGATGCCGGGACATCACCCACCTGAGGCAGGGTCACCTGGAGCAGGTGACACAGGTGGGCTTGGGGTGTGTGGCTGCACACTCCAGACCCTTCCTGGTCACCGGCCCAGTGCTCGGCCACCCTTGCCTCGCTTGTTCCATTCGTGGCCACTGCTGCAGGACCAGAATTCCAGAAGGATAAACCCCGAGCCCTGGAGCCCCTGGGTGTGGAGTCCCGGGGCCAGCACCCACCTTTGCTGCCGGTGATGACGGGGACGTTGCGGGGCCGCGAGCGGCAGTCGAAGATGATGGGTTTCTGCACCCAGGGGATCAGGAAATGGGTCCCTTCTCCCACCACCACGTCCTGCACCCCTCTGAAGCGGTCAAAGATCACAGCTCTGTGCCCTGCGTCCACTGTGGGGGGGAAAGGGGGCGTCAGGGGGGGGCACTGCTGCCACCGGTGGGGTGTGTGGGGCGGTGAGAGCCTCAATTAACGAGAGAGCAGGGAATTAACGGGGTCATTTGGAGCAAGAGAGCAAAGAGAGGCTGCGGATGGAACTCCAGGGCCTCCCAGTCTGCTCCTCGCTGCCTCTGGGAGAAAGGAACTCACAGTGCTCGTGGTATTGCAAGGCCTCGCTCTGTTTTTATTGGGCAGTCAAAGCACCGAGAGGTCAAGATTTGGACAGAAATACAAAATAAAGCGACCTGAGGGCGCTCAGCCCGTGCCACTCACCGTTGTAAAGAGCGGAGTTGACAACTCCACCGGCCACCGCCAAGCCCAGGCCGAGCTTCCCGATGCTCTCGAACACCTTGGCAGCCATCTCACAGCTCCAGCCGCAGCCCCCGCTCCAAAACCCTCCTGAAAATCCCCCCCGAGGGGTCAAACCTCACCGGGCACGGCCGGGGGGACTGCGAGCCCTGCCCGGAACCCCCAAACCACGGCGGGCAGCATCGCTTGGGGGGCTCCTTGTGCCCCCCAAAACACCACAAACCCCTCAGCCTTGGGGGCTCCTTAGTGCCGGGGGTCTCCCCAGCCCCAGGGATCTCCTCGGTCCCAGGGCTCTCCCTCCCGTGATCCCTCTCCGGGCCTCACAGCACCCCAGGCCTCCCTCCAGGACCGCCCCCAACTCTCCCCGTGCCCTCACATCCTGACCCCGCACCCTGCACGCCCCCCTGGGCCTCCCCTTCCCTGCTCCCTCCTAGGCCGCTCTCCCCCAGCACGGGCACCCCAGGGGCCAAAGCGTCGCTGTCTCCACCCTGCCCGTCCGCCCTCAGGCCGCGGCTCGGCCCCGGCTCGGTTCGGCTCCCCCCGGTAACCCCGGACCCACCGCCGCCCTCCCGTCCGCCGCTCCCGCCGCGCCGCTGACCTCCACATGAATCCACGGCCAGCCCGCCCCGGCGCGCCTGCGCCCCACGCCAACACTCGCGCTCCTCATTGGCCCGCGCCTCCCGTGGCTCGCCGGGATTTGTAGTTCTCTGCTGCCGTGCCCGCTGCCGGCCGGCCTACAACTTCCGGTACACCCCGCGGCCCGCCCGCCGGCTGAGCAAGGCCGCGCGCTATTGGCTGGAGACAGCAAGGCCTCCTGGGAGATGTAGTCCTGAGGGGGACACGAGGGGGACAAGGGACATTGCATGGGACAGGGGACATTGAGGGGGACAGGGGTGTGGGCAGCACTGAACCCCAGAACAGGCTGGGCAGAGACCTCTGAAGGTCACGCAGTGCAAGCCCCTGGCCAGGCAGGGTCACCTGGAGCAGGTGACACGGGTGGGGTCCCTAGGGACACCTCGAGTCCTTCCCGGTCACCTGCGCCAGCCACCCGCCATGGACAGCTCTTCCCCCTGTGCAGGTGGCACTCGGGGTTTGGTTTCTGGCCTTTGCTCCTCGTCCCGGCACCACTGAGCAGAGTCTGACACCTCCAGGAGATATTTCCGTGCATTCATGGGATCCCTTCCCCAAAACGAGAGATTTCCATGGATATCTGAGATCTTTCCATGGATATCTGAGATATTTCCATGGATATTTGGGATATTTCCAGGCGTTGATGGGATCCCTTTCCCAAAATGAGAGATTTCCATGGATATGTGAGAGATCTCTATGGATATCTGAGATATTTCCGTGGATATTTGGGATATTTCCACTCTAAGCCTTCCCTTCTCCAGTCTGACCAGGCCCAGTTCCGGACCCCAAATCCTCGTCCCTCCGCGGACAGAGGGGACATTCCCTGTCCCTGTCCCTGTCCCTGTCCCCTCCTGTCTCCGGAGCCGCTAGAGGGAAGCAGCGCTCTCCCTTTGGCTCCGAGAATCCCCAAAATAGAGAAAAAAGGGGAAAAAGAGAAAAAGGGGGGGGGAAAGGGAAAAAATGGGGAAAAGGGGGAAAATGGATAAAAAGGAAACAAGGAAAAAAAAAAGTTAAAAAAACCCCACCCCAAGGCCGTGCCCGGTGGGTTCCGCTCCGAGGTGACCCCGCTGGGCACGGGGACTTTGTCACCCTCCCCTTTGTCACCCTCCCCTTTGTCACCCTCCCCCACAGCGGGACACGGGCTGGCCACACTGGGGGGACCCCGAGTGTCCCCCCCTGCACCCCCCGAGCTCTGTGGGATGGGGAATTTGGGATCTGGGATGGAGCTGAGGGGCTGGAGCACCCCGGGATGGGACAGGGGGGCCATGGAGGGCCCCAAAAATGAGCTGGGAGCCCATAAGTGGGTGATGACTGTGGGATCGCACCCCAAAATTGAGCTGAGACACCACTGGCAGTGATGGCTGTGGAGTCGCACCCCAAAACAGTTTTGGGACCCCATAGGTATGGAACAGCACCCCAAAATAGGCTGGGACCCCATTATTGGGTGATGGCTGTGGGATCGCACCCCAAAATTGAGCTGGGACCCCATTATTGGGTGACGGCTGTGGGATCGCACCCCAAAATTGAGCTGGGACCCCATTATTGGGTGATGGCTGTGGGATCGCACCCCAAAATTGAGCTGGGACCCCATTATTGGGTGACGGCTGTGGAGCCGCACCCCAAACCAGCGCCGGGCCCCTCCCTGAGCCTTTCCCGAGCTCGCGGGACATTTTTGGGGGACATTTCCTGGCGGGCAGCGCGGGCGGCTCCAGAAGAGCTCATTGTCCCCCCGGGAACAAAGCGCGGCCTCTTCTCCACCCCCCGCTCCCCAAAGCCTGCGGCAAAAAAGCTCCGAGAGCCGAAATCCGGGACCGGGGGGAACCGGGGGGGACCCCGCGATCGGGGGGGGACCCGCGGGGACTCCAGGCCACGGCCACGCCCTGGAGGGTTTGGCAGAAATGAGATTTTTTTCCACCCCAAATCCGCTGTGGGGTTGGTCTGGGAGCAGAGAGATGAGGACGGCACTGATCCCACTCCCGAATTTCGGGGGTCCCGGCCCTTCCCGGGGGTCCCAGCCCAGCTCGAGGGGGTCCCAACCCTTCCCGGGGGTCCCCATCCCTTCCTGGGGGGGGGTCCCGGCCCTTCCCGGGGGTCCCAGCCCAGCCCCGCGCCCGACACAAACCCGAATTAGGCTCAATAAACGTTTAAATTAAATTACTGAAAACTGCATTAAAGGCCTGCGAGGACGCGGCTGGGAGTGGAAAGAGCCTTAATGTGATTTGGGCAGAGTTGCCTGCCGCGATTTGCAAGTCAGAGAAATCGAATTAGGGCTGTTTGCATTCTGAACTCTGTCCACACGGCCCCGCGCTGCAGCTTAATTAATCTGCTTTAAAACCCAGCCCGGCTCTGGCTCAGACAGCTTCACCCCACTCGCCCCGGGGAAGCCAAAAATCCTCCCCGAGTGGGCGCAGGGGATGATTCGGGGACAGATTTGGGGATTTGGGGTGCAGGAGGGTTTGGGGAGCAGCGGGATTATCCCAAATTCCATCAGGGATGGATCTGGGGTCCAGCCCCGATCTGAGCCCCCCGTGCCGGGCTGGGCGGTGCCAGGGAGCCGCGATGGGACCGGGACCGGAACCGGGACAGGGACCAGGAACGGGACTGGGATCGGGACAGGGATCAGAACCGGGACCGGGACCAGAATCAGAATCGGGACCGGGAGCAGAACCAGAACCGGGACTGGGACCGGGATTGGGACAGGGAACGGGACCAGGACGGGGACCAGAAACGGGACCGGGACCGAAGTGGGACGAGGACCAGGATCATGACAGGGACCGGGACCGGGACCAGGACCGGGACCACCCCGCCCGGGGTCCCCGCGGCTCGCGGTTTTCTCGCTGCTCCCCGATGGTTCTCAGCCCTTAACCGAGTTTTCTCCTCCCTCTGGAAGCCGCCGCATCATCCCCGCTCCGGGAAGGCTCCTGGGGCTGGGAATTGTCAACTCCAAGGAAATCAGGGCCGGGAAAAGCTCAGCCCCCCCCCCCCAAATCCCGCAGCCCCCGCGGTTCCTTTTCCCCACCCTCCTCTTCCTCAATTTGAGGAATTTGCAGAGCGAAGGGGTCTGGGCACCCAAAGGCGATCCCGGGGCACTGGGGGCATTCCCGGGGCGCGGGGACACCCCCGGTGCCGCCCGTGTCACCCCCCCAGCCCCCGCGCAGGTAAAGCGGCGTGGCCATCAGGAGCTGCAATTAAAAGAGAATTAATGATTTAATGAATCCTAACCCGATCCCCTGCGTTTGCGGGAGAGCCTCGGACCTTCCCTCCAGCTCTGGAATTGCGCAGCTTTCCATTTCCTCCCAGAGATTTGGGCTCGGGTTTAATGTCCTGGAGGGGACAGAAAGTGGAGAACCCGGCCCGGAGGGGGAGACCCCCAAAATCCCTTAAAACCCCCCAAAATCCTCCCATTCCTGCCTGTTCCGGGACAAATCGTGACCGCTCCGGGTAAATCCTGCCCTTCCCGGGACAAATCCAGACCTTCCCGGGATAAATCCTGCCCTTCCCGGGACAAACCCTGCTCTTCCCGGGACAAATCCAGACCTTCCAGGGATAAATCCTGCCCTTCCAGGGACAAACCCTGCCCTTCCCGGGACAAATCCTGCTCTTCCCGGGACAAACCCTGCCCTTCCCTGGTAAATCCTGCCCTTCCCGGGACAATTCCCATCCTCCGCCGGACAAAGGCACTTCAGTGTCGCCTGCCCCGCTGGCCGTGGGGCCGGAGCCGCTTCCGCCGCCGGGGGGGCTCGGAGGGCCCCGATCCCACCGGGAGCCGCCGGGCTGAGCATCCCGGTCCGGCCGTTTCCAGGGATACAGCCCGGGGGTCAGCCAGAGGTCTGGGATGTTCCAGTCTTGCCGGAGCGCTCCTTAATTGCTCATTTATTTCGAGCAATTAGTCCCAGGTGCTTGTCCACGGCTGGGTGACCCCGGCGGGTCCCGGCTCATCCCATTCCAAGCTTCGGGAATCGATCGAGTTCCTCCCGTCGGAGCTGAGCCACGGCCGGATCCCCGCGCCGTGACCTTGTCCTGTCCCTGTCCCTGTCCCTGTTCCTTGTCCCTGTTCCCTGTCCCAGTCCCAGGTCATTTCTGCACAGGAGACATGGGATGGGATGGGATCCACGGGATGGGATCAATGGGATGGAATGGGATAATGGGGATGTGATGGGATCAGTGGGATGGAATGGGATGGGATGGGATCCATAGGATGGGATAATGGGAATGGGATAATGGGATGAGATAATGGGGATAGGATGGGATCCATGGGATGGAGTGGGACGGGATAAGATCAATGGGATAATGGGGTGGGATAATGGAGATGGGATGGGATAATGGGGATGGGATGGGATCCATGGGATGGGGTGGGATAATGGGGTGGGGGACGCTGTGCCCCCCGCCCCAACACGCGCAGCCTTTTGGAGCAGAGGATCCGCCCGGAGCATTGCCGGGAGCCGCAGGAATCCCTGGAAAACGCCTCCCTCCCGTTTTCCTGTGTCTCGGAGGGGGAACAATCCCGGGCTTTGTGGAGCAGGGCCCGGCCCGGCGGGGTCAGGGAGCCCCCGCTGCCTCCTGTGCCTGGGGCAGAGCCCCGGGGGGATCTGGGGGGGACAAGGGGGGGACTCGGCTGGGAATGAGGGCGGGGATGGGCAGGGAGAGACGAGAGAGGGGTCACGGATATCGGGGGGGTCACGGATATCGGGGGGGAGGTCGCAGACATTTGGGGGTCACAGACATTTGGGGGGGTCACACCTGGGGGCTCCCATCCCCTGCTCGTCCCCCCCAGCACAACCTGAGCCACCTCTGCCTTCAGCAGCCCTGCCGGGTTGCCCCGGGGTGGGGTTTGGTAGCCCACGGCGGCTTTGCCAGCCCCACGGCGGCTTTGCCAGCCCCACGGCGGCTTTGCCAGCCCCACTCGTTCCCGTGTCTCCTGTGCCGAGTCCCCGGGCCGTGCCAGGCTCGCCCGCAGCTCCCCGGGCGTCACTTCCCGCATGGCTCCATCCCAGCTCTGCCATTCCCTGGCACCGCCCGGGCCCCACGGGATCTCTGCGCCGCCTCTCCCCCGGTTCCGGGGCGCGTTAATTGCCCGAGATTGATCCCCCAAATTCCCCGCTGACTCCCATTAGGGCGGGCTGGGCTGGCGGGACGGATCCAGGAGCACTCAGAGCACGGAAAATCCAGAGGGGAACGGTGGAAAAAGCGCTTTTGGAGGTTGGGGATGCAGGAGGGGCAAAGGTTGTGTCACCCCAAAGCTGCGGGAAAACCCTTGGAAAAACCAGCGGTGGCTGGGAGGATGTGGAGCCCCACACCTGAACTTTCCCGGGGGGAAAAGCAGCTCCTGCCACACTTTTGATTTTTTTTCTTTTTTTTTTTTTTGAGGCCTGGAAAACCCTGGCTCAGGGATTTTTTTTTTTTTTTTCTTTTTTTTTGAGCCCTGGAAAATGCTGGCTCAGGGATGTGGGGGAGGAGGGAGCCCCCGGGCTGCCCCCAGACCCCTCGGGCGCTGCCCGAGCACCAGGAATTGTCCCTGGCACATTCCCGTCCCTCTCCGCTGCCTGGAAGGAGCCCGGAGCAGCCGGGTCGATAACGATGATTGAGAAATGATCGATCAAATCAGCTCAGGCTCCTGCCCAGGGCAGCGCTGCAGCTCGCAGAGCACCGAGCCAGCACCCAGAACCTCCCCAGGGACGGAGACCTCCCCAAATCCGGGCTGGTCTCCCGGGATGAGCCCCTCCAGCTCCTCCCTGACCCCCTCCCTGCGCCCCCCATCCAACCCCCCAGGAGCCAGGCGTGGATGAGATCCATCCAGCAGCCGGAATCGGGCAAATTCCAACCCGGCTTTCCAGGAAGGCTCCGCGTTCCTCCCGAGCATCCCCGAGCAGCGATGAATGAACGAGCGAGGAGGGTGAATGAGGGCACGAGAGAACGCTCCGGGCCGGGTCAGCGGGGCACGGCAGGGCCGGAGCATCCCCGGAGCATCCCCGGAGTATCCCCGGAGTATCCCCGGAGTATCCCCGGTGTATTCCCGGCTCAGGGAGAGGCAGCCGCGGTCCCAGGTTGCAGATGGGCAGGGAAGGGAGGGAGACAGGCAGCGCTGCCGCTCGGGGCCATAAATCACCCTGCAGGTTTCCTAATGGGACCCTGATTTATCTCCTGCCTCTGTCTGGACTAATTGAGTTCATTCCGCTCGGTGATTCATGCCCTGGAAATGGGTTCCAGGGAAAATGGGACCTCGAGCGGCTTCAGCAAATCCCCGGCTCTATTGGCCTGGGAGCCGTAATGCTGCTTAAAAGCGGGAGATTTGCGAGGGCTGCAGCCCCCGGCCCATCCGTCACTGCCAGGGCGCGGCTCGGGTTTCAGCCGGGGCTGCCGGGAGGGCCCGGGGGGCGAAACCGGGCTGGGGGTGACCCCCGGACCCCTCCTGGGCTGGGAGTGACCCCCGGACCCCTCCTGGGTTTTGGAGAGACCCCCGGACCCCTCCTGGGCTTGGGGTGACCCCCGGACCCCTCCTGGGCTGGGGGCGACCCCCAGACCCCTCCTGGGCTGCGGGCGACCCCCGGACCCCTCCTGGGCTGGGGGCGACCCCCGGACCCCTCCTGGGCTGGGGGTGACCCTCGGACCCCTCCTGGGCTGGGGGTGACCCCGGGACCCCTCCTGGGTTTGGGAGTGACCCCCGGACCCCTCCTGGATTTGGAGAGACCCCCGGACCCCTCCTGGATTTGGAGAGACCCCCGGACCCCTCCTGGGTTTGGGAGAGACCCCCGGACCCCTCCTGGGCTTGGGGAGACCCCCAGATCCCTCCTGGGCTGGAAGAGACCCCCGGATCCTCTCCCTGCTCGTCGTCGCTGTCGCTGTCGTGTCCCGGCTCTCGTTAAATCCTCCCCACAAGCCACGATCAAATCGTTTTTACCCGATTTCCTCCTCGGAGAATTCCAGCGGGGC
Organism: Sturnus vulgaris; assembly: GCF_052056855.1. Classification (NCBI taxonomy): domain Eukaryota; kingdom Metazoa; phylum Chordata; class Aves; order Passeriformes; family Sturnidae; genus Sturnus; species Sturnus vulgaris. Next base: position 3,291,670 of record NC_142269.1, on the reverse strand, counting down.
CGAGCGGGCTCTGCCCATCCCGATCCCATCCATCCCAACCCCCACCCTCGCCTCTTCCCTGCAGGAATTCCCACCCAAACCTCCCCATCCCCGCCGGGCAGTTAATTAAAATCAACGTGATTAATTTAAAAAAAAAAAAAAAATAAAAATGAGGTTTGTTAAAAATAAAAAAAAAAAAAAAAAAAAAAAAAAAAGAGGTTAAAATAAAGAAATCGAGTAATAAAAATAAAATGGAATTGAAATAAATAAGCGAGTAAAAGATAAAAAATTAAATTAATTAGAATTGAAATAAATAATTAAAACAATTAACTAATTAAGATAAAAATAAATTCCCACCCCTCTTCCCCAGGTGAAACAGAGACCCTTCCAGTGGAGATATTCATTTCTATTCTATTTATCTCTATTTTATTTCTATTTATCTTTATTTTATTTCTATTTATCTCTATTTTATTTCTATTTATCTTTATTTTATTTCTATTTATCTCTATTTTATTTCTATTTTAATCTCTATTCTATCTCTATTTTATCTCTATTTTATCTCTATTTTGTTTTTATTTCTCTCTATTTTATCTCAATTTTATTTCTATTTTATCTCAATTTTATTTCTATTTTAATCTCTATTTTATTTCCATCCCATCCTCCTCACCCCCCATTCCACTCCGCCTTCACCTTCCCTCTGCTCCAGCCGAGTCAATTAAAACAAATCCCCACCCCCAGAGGAAAAACAAAAAAACGCAGCGAAAAGCGCAGCCCCGAGCCAAGGAAAAGAAAAAAAATAAACTAAAATAAATAAAAAATAAAATCCCCAGTGGCCCCGGCTCATCCCCACGGATTCATTTCCTGCCGACAGCAAAACTCAGATCCAACAATCGCCAAAAAAATCCCGGGATCAAAGAATTCCCGGGGGCGGGAGCGATCGATCACCGATCGATCACCGATCACCGATCATCGATCACCGATCCCGCGGTTTTATCCCTGCCCCTTCTCCATTCCCGGAGTTTTTTTTTCCCGTTTTTTTTTTTTGCTCCTGGCCTGGCTCTGGTTTCTGCCCGGGTTTGTTTTTCCCGGTTGGCCCCGGCCCAGCCAAGCTCGGCTTTGCCCGAGTTCCTCCAGCCCGGCCTTATAAGGGCGAGGATTCATCGAGGAGCTGGGGATGGATGGAGCCGGGAAAAAAAAAAGAGAAAAGGGAAAAAGGGAAGGGGGAGCTGCCAGAGAGGAGAAGGGAGGGTTTTTGTGTTTTTTCTTGGTGGTTTTTGGGTCTTATTTGGTGTTTTTAGGTGTTTTTTTCATTTTAGATTTTTTTTGTGTGTGTGTTTTTTATGTTTTGTATTGATTTTTTTTTTTTTTTTGGTTGGTTTGTTTATTAGGGATTTGTTGTTGTTGTTGGATTTTTTTTTAATGCCATAAATTCCCCTCCAACCCCCATCTCCCAGCGCAGTGACCCCAACTCAGAGCTGATTCCACCCCAATTTTCCTCCTTTTTCCACCCCCCCAAAAAAAAATTGGATTTTGTGCAGACGGGCCCCACTCCCCGCCCCGGCCCCTTTCTGTTTTTTCTCGCTTTTCCTTCCCCGCTCCAGCTCCCGGCTGTGGGTGATCTCTTCCCGAGGTGTTTTTCTATTATTAATTCATTTTTATTTATATCTCACCATTACCGCGGGCTCGGCTCTGTCGGGAAGGGAATTTCAGCTCGGCTTTGGAGTAAAATCCATAAAAACTTCGCAGTGTTTAAGCCGGGCTCTTTCTGCCTGGAGGGAGAGGAGGAAAAAAAAAAAAAAAAAAAAATCCCCTGGATCCTCCTGGGAGAAAATTTGGGAGAGATCGAAGGGAGAAAAACGAGGGGAGGGAAAAGGCCCCGAGGAGGGGAGGGACTCCACGCGTTATTTCACCCGGCTCTAATTGACCTTTTGCTAATTAATCCTGGCAGTTCTGCAGGGAAACCTCACCAGGAGGCAACAGGAAAATCCGTGGAAGTTTGGTTTTTTGGGGGTTTTTTGGGGTATTTTTTTGTGATTAAGAACGGGGCCAAACCCTCCCTGAGCTGCTGTCACACCTCAGGCCCAGCCCTGGCACCGGCAGCGTCACCCAGAGCTCGTTTTGGGTCCCCAAAACCCAAATTTTTGGGTCCCCGAAAGTCATTTCGGGACCGTGATCAGCCCCACCCCGCAGCCAGAGACGCGTGGGGGAATTTTTGGGAATTTCAACACTCCCAGAGTTCCGTTCCTCCCCCCAAAAAAAACACCCCCAGAACTTTCGGGTTTAATTCCAGGAGGTGACACCAGACCTTTCCGAGATTATTTTGTCACCTCGTGGAGCCGGGAAAGGGCCACAACTTTTTAAATTTTTTGGGGGGAAAAACCACTGTTTTTTCCACGATCCTTTCTCCGAAGGAGCCGCGAGGTTTGGGATGGGAGAGGAAATTTCCCTTTCCCTGGGCCTGGCTCAGCCCAGCTGGGCTCGGCTTTTCCAAGGTCGGGATTTGTCCCGGGATCGTTCCCAGATCGGCACCGGGCAGTGATGGGAGGAGGAGGAGGAGGAGGAGGAGGAGGAGGGGGAGGGATTTAGGATTTATCCAAGGAAAACATCTGGATTTGCCACTTGCTGCTCTGAATTAATCGCGGGATCCCGCGGCCGCTCCCGGGAATGTCCCCAGGGATTGTCCCTTGTCCCCTGCACCCCGGGCAATTCCGGACACCCCATCCCGTCCTGCTGGGGCTGCGGTGGCATCGGTGACCCCATAAAAAAAAAAAAAAAACTTTAAAAAAATGTGATTATATCTGCCCATCCCAAACCCTGGGTGGGCATCCCAAACCCCAAATGGGCATCCCAAACTCCCGGGTGGGCATCCCAGCCCCCGGGCACCCCCCGAGTTCCCACCTGGCCCCAGCCTGGAGGCTTTGGCTGGGAATCTGCTCCATGTGGCTCGCAGATGTTGTGCCCGTGACGGGAACAAACGGCAGCCTTGGCTCGGCTTTAATCCCGAGGAAAAGAGAGGGAGAGGGAATTCCGTGCAGCTTTTCCCGGGCAGGAGCAGCCTGGAGAATCCAGAATTGGCTTTTCCAGAGGAAATCCAAGGAAAACTTCGCTTTCCCACCGCGACCCGCGGGGATTTGGGGGCTGCAGGGGTGGGAAGGGCCGGATTTTGGGAGCACCTGCAGAGCCCCGAGCGGGGAGGAAACACCTGGAGCTGGAATCGCACGAGGCCAAATCCGCGGCCACAGGAGCCAGCCCGGGGCAGCGACAGCGAGTCCCAGTGACACCAGTGACTGACCCCGGGCTGCTCCCAGTGACACCAGTGACTGACCCCGAGCCGCTCCCAGTGGCACCAGTGACTGACCTCAGGCTGTTCCCAGTGGCACCAGTGACTGACCCCGGGCTGATCCCAGTGACTGACCCCGGGCTGATCCCAGTGCCACCAGTGACTGACCCCGGGCTGATCCCAGTGCCACCAGTGACTGACCCCGGGCTGCTCCCAGTGACACCAGTGACTCTGAGCCATTCCCAGTGACACCAGTGACTGACCCCGGGCCGTTCCCAGTGACACCAGTGACTCTGAGCCATTCCCAGTGACACCAGTGACTGACCCCGGGCCGTTCCCAGTGACACCAGTGACTGACCTCAGGCTGTTCCCAGTGCCACCAGTGACTCTGGGCCATTCCCAGTGGCACCAGTGACTGACCCCAGGCTGTTCCCAGTGGCACCAGTGACTCTGAACCATTCCCAGTGGCACCAGTGACTGACCCCAGGCTGTTCCCAGTGACACCAGTGACTCTGGGTGTTCCCAGTGACACCAGTGACTCTGGGCCGTTCCCAGTGACACCAGTGACCCCACAGAGCTGACACAGCTCTATGGGATGAGGGACCAGCCCTGGCATTTCCAGCTGGGAGGGCGGGAGGCCGGGCAGAGTCACCCTGTGACAAAGGAGGGTGGCACGCGGGGACCTTTTTAGGGACGCCCGTACGGGATGGTTTTTTTTTTTTTCGGCTGCGGAGGGCAGAATTACAAAGATTTAATTCAGCCCCCGCCGCGTGTCCCCCCCTGGGGGCCCCTCCGAGCTGGGACAGGCCTGGGGTGTCCCCAGAGCTGGGGGATGCTGTCCCTTGTCCCCTGCAGCCCGAGCAGGTCTGGTCCCCCCAAAGGGCTGCGATGGCACCGGTGACCCCACCCTGACAGAAGGACGGGGACAGACAGACGGACGCGCCAGAGGAGAGGGTGGAGAGGGGGCTGGAAGGACGGACAGACAGCAGAGGAGGGAAAATGATGGACGGGGGGTGAAGAACCGAGGGGGTGAAGAGCCCCGGCCGGACACGGAGCGAGCGCACCCCAAAAACGCTCGGTGGGCGGGCGGGGGGGGCGCGGGGGGGGCTCGGGCTTTGTGTGGCCGCGGCGGCGGCGGCGGAGGGTGCGGGGGGAGGAGGAGGAGGAGAAAGAAGAAGAGGAGGAGGAGGAGGAGGAGGAGGAGGGACTTGCAGCCCTTTTCTGGCCGCCGCCGCGGCGGAGAGCGGCAGAGCGAGGGCAGAGCCCGGGCGCGCTCCGGCTGCCGGGGCTGTCACCGGCCCCGCTCCCCCCGCACCATGGCCGGGCTCGGGCTCCTGGCACTGTCGCTGTCACTGCCGCTGTCGCTGCTGCTGCGGGCGGTGAGTGCGGGCAGCAGCGCCCGGGGACACCGGGGGATGGAGAGACCCCGAGGCACCGGGCGGGGGAGGGATGGAGGGTCCCGGGGGTGTCACAGGAGGCGTCCGGAGGGTCCCGGGGGTGACACAGGGGGTGTCCGGAGGGTCCCGGGGGTGACACAGGGGGTGTCTGGAGGGTCCCGGGGGTGACACAGGGGGTGTCCGGAGGGTCCCGGGGGTGACACAGGGAGTATCCGGAGGGTCCCGGGGGTGTCACAGGGGGTCCCGGGATGGATGAGGGGCAGGAGGGCTCAGGGGACAGCGCAGGGAGGAGCGGGGGGTCGCTGCCGTGCGGGGCTGGAGGGTCCCGGAGGCACCGGGAGCCCCCCCGGGAGGGAGAGCGGAGTTTTTTGGGGTGCGGAGGGAGGGGGCGCGGGGAGCTGGGTGGGGATGGGGGTCCCGCAGCCCCTCCGGTGCCGCTGCCTCAGTCCGAGGGGAGCGGGGACAGAACCCCCCCCAGAGCCTCCATCACCTGCTTCCCACGCACCCCCCAAAACCTCTCCCAGATTTTCCCGGCTCCAAAGTCCCCAGAGCGAAGGCTGAGACCCTTTTTGCTGCCGTGTGCCCCAGACAAAAACTTCAGGGCACGGGGAGCGGGGGCAGCAGAGCCGGGGGGGGTCCGATCCCGCAGCTGGGGCAGGAACGGGGCTTTTATGGGGGCAGGATTTGAGGGGGGTCCCAGGGGGGTCGTTGGGCAGCCGGACACCCCTCGGGCAGGATATTGAAGGTGGAGCTGGGCAGGGGGTGAGGAGCGGAGCGGGGCTGGGGGGGGTCCTTACCCCGCACCCGCGCGGGATCGGGGTGGCCAAACTCGCCCAGGACCGCTGTAAAAAGCGGGGAGAGGATGGGGGGGACAGCGGGGAGCGGAGCTGGCCCAGCCCCATGGATCTCAACCATTCCGTGATGTCCCCAAATCGCCACTCCCCGGGGCCGGGGTCACCTCGAGGGGGGCTGGTTCTGCCCTCCGGGACTGCACCTGCGGGGCTGGGAGTGGCCCCAGGGAGCAGAGAGCCCAGATGTGCCCCCCCAGATGTGCCCGCAGCCCGGGACCACCCAAAATTCGGGACCCCCGCACCCCGGCCCCCCGCGCTCGCTGCTCGGTCCCGGCAGCTCCAGAACCTCTCAAGGCTCGGCCGGGGCTCCCCGAGCTGCCCAAAATTCGGGAAGCGCCGGGAGCCGGGGCTGGGCCAAGAGAGGCAGAGCTCGCCCGCCAGACTCGGGGAGAGCTCGGATGTCGCTGCCGGGCTCGCCTCCAGCTGGAGCATCCGCGTCCCAAAATCGCCTCCCAAAATCCCATCCCAAAATCCCATCCCAAAATCGCCTCCCCTGCCTTGCGCCGGGCGCTTTGCGGTGCCAGCGCTCCCGAATCCCCAAATCCCGCTCGGAGCGGTTCCATCCTCAGCCAGCAGCGCCTGCTCGGGGCTCCAACCCCCCCGACACGGCTCCCAAAAAACAATTAAGAGCTTCCAGAGGTGTCGCCTGCGCCCTCCGGCCGCGGCCGGGGCCGGGCCAGCTGTCGGGATGTTTTATGGCGTTAATACCCGCGGCTTTGTCACCGGGAGCTGCGCTAATCACGGCCCCATTTCCGCGGCCTAACGCGGACCAGGTGCCCCTTCCCAGCCCCCCGAGGGGAGCTCCGAGCCCCCAGACCCCGAAGGGAAAGCCTGGGAGCGAGGGGGGCCCGCGGCACCTGGAGCGGGGAATTGAGATTTTCCGGCGATTCGGGGAGCGGGGGCGGGGGGAGCTGCAGGGGGTGGCGGTGGCCCCGCGGGGAGGGGACAGGACACGACAGGACACGACAGGATAGGACAGGACAGGACAGGACAGGTGGCCACAGAGTTCGTCCCACGCGGGGCTGGTGGCAGCTGCGAACGACGTGGGAGAGCTGGAAAAGTCTGGGAGAGCTGGAAAAGTTTGGGGGAGCTGGAAAAGTCTGGGACAGAGGGATGCTCTGGGACTGTGGGATGTTCTGAGAGAGCTGGAAACTCTGGGGGAGCTGGAAATTCTGGGGGAGCTGGAAATTCTGGGATTGTGGGATGCTCTGGGAGAGCTGGAAACTCGGATTGAGGGATGCTCTGGGAGAGGTGAAAATTCTGGGAGAGTTGGAAGCTCTGGGGTTGGAGGATGCTCTGGGATTGAGCTGGAAATTCTGGCATTTCAGGATGCTCTGGGATTTTGGGATGCTCTGGGATCTCGGGGTGCTCTGGGATTTCGGGGTGCTCTGGGATTTTGGGATGCTCTGGGATTTTGGGATGCTCTGGGTGCTGCCCTGGCCAGCCCCCTCACTGGTTACATCCAGGAACCCTCAGCTCCCCTCGGGCCCATTCCCAGCCTCTGGAATTGCATCCCCAGGGAGTTGCAGGATGAGCCCCGGCCAGGTTGGCTCCAAAAACCCCAAATGCGCCCCCGAGGAGGGGGGTGTGGCCACTGCCTCACCCCAAACCCCTTCCCAGGAGACATTTGGGGGTGCTGGGAGGATTCCCGATATTCCAATCCCTTCATGTCTGCCTAGAGTGGGAAAAAGAGCCTGGAAAAAGGGTCTGGAATAAGGGCCTGGGAAAAAGGTCTGGAATAAGGGTGTGGAAAAAGGACCTGGGAAAAGGGTCTGGGAAAAGAGCCTGGGAAAAGGGTCTGGGAAAAAGGTCTGGGAAAGGGTTAGGAATAAGGGTCTGGAACAAGGTTCTGGAAAGGGGTCTGGGAAAAGGAACTGGAAAAGGGTCTGGAATAAGGAACTGGAAAAGGGTCTGGGAAAAGAGCCTGGGAAAGGGATCTGGAATAAGGATCTGGGAAAAAGGGTCTGGAAAAGGCTCTGGAAGAAGGGTCTGCCAGGCCGGGCTGGCGGAGCCGCCGTGGGGAGGGGGAGCGGGAGCAGCGCTGGGTAATTGGAGCACTTTGTCATTCAGCTGCCTGCAATTGGCGCTCCATTGTCTCGGCCCCGCCGGATGCGGAGCCCCGAGCGCCGCATCGAGCGCGGGGACGCGGCCAAGGCGCTGACGAGGCCGCCAGATGCTCCCCCAGAGCCTCCCCTCACCCCCCCCCCCAAAAAAAAAATCAGCCGTGGGTGGGTGGTCAAGGGATGGTTCGGGGCTGGGGCTGCGAGAAGAGGGAGCAGGAGGAGGTCTGGGGGGGTTTGGGATGTCCTGGACAGGGTTCCTGCAGCTCACGGGCCTGGCCAGGTGGGGTTTGGGGGTTTTGGGGAGCAGCTCGCCCCTCCCCGGGCTGCCCTGGGGATATTTGTGGCTCCCAGGTGTGGTGACGGGTTAGAACAGACACGGAGGTCACCAAAGCTCCTGGGGCTCCCCCAGTTCCTCATTTCCATCTCATTTCTGGTGCTCGGGGATTTTTGGGGGGGCAGAGGTGACCCCCAGGCTCTCCAGACCCTCCATCGAAGCAGGAATTTCTGCGCTCCTCTCCCACCCCCGGGCTGGGAAGGGCCGAGCCCCCGGGGTGGCTCAGGGCCCTTAGAGGAGGAGGCTGAGGCCGGGGACAAGGACAAGGACAAACAGAGGCCACCTCACCCCAAATCACCCCTGGGGGCTCTCCCGACTCCCCGCAGTGCCGAGCTCACCAGGGCCTTTCCCCACGAGCCAATTTTGCCTGGAAAAATCGCTTTTTCCCTAAAAAAAAAAAAAAAAAAAAATCTGTGTTTCCAACGAGCGGGTTGTCCCCAGAGGTGACAGGAGTGTCACAGCCAGGGTGACAGCAGTGACCTCGTGCTCTGCTCTGCCCCCAGGGACCCGCCGGGGGCTCCAAGGACGATTGTCCCACCGATCTGTTCACGGCCAGCGGGGAGTGCTGCCGGGCCTGCAACGTGGGCGAGGGCGTGGTGCAGCCCTGCGGCGTCAACCAGACGGTGTGTGAGCCCTGCCTGGACAGTGAGTACCCCCAAAACCCCCAGGGGACAGCGGGGACAGCGGCTGGAGAGGCCCCAAACATCCCCTCGTTCCCTCCACATCGTTCCTGGGTCACCCCTCTGCTGAGTCAGGAGGGCTTTGGGTCAGGGTTTAGGGAGAAGATGAATTAAAATGGGAGATTCTCCCCCCGAAATGGGAGTTTGGGGCGTGGGGAAGGGGCTCCTCCCTGAGAAGGGTTTTGGGGTGTGGAGGGAAGGAAACCTGCAAACATCACAGCAAACCCTTGGTGGGATGGGGAGAGGATCTGGGGCACTGGATCCCCCTGGATCCCCCCTGGATGCCCCTCCCAGCCCAAAGCTGGGTCTGGCAGCGCTCTCAGGCTCAGGGTGGGATTTGGGATGGTCCCACGCACAGGGGGATGGATGATCCTTGGGATTGGGATATTCCCGGATTCCCTAAGCCCCAGAGTCCCTCCGAAGATCCGCCCTGACAATCCCTGGGCTGGGATCTGCTGATCCCGGGCTCATTCCCAGCCCCGTCCCCTCTCTCTCTCTCTCTCTCCACCTGCGGGCCCGACATTTATCCCCAAAAAATCCACCCTGACTGACCTCAGACCCACCCTCCTCGGCCACGCCTCCCATTTATTTCATTTTTATTTTAAACCATGCAAAGGTTTAAAATCCCAGCAAAGCTGAGGAGGGAGAGAAGGGAGGGAGGGGAGGGAGAGAAGGAGCGGAGTCTCCAGGCGCGATTCCCGTGCCCGGAGCTCCAGAAACGTGGGAGGGCGATGCTGGGGAGGAACCGGGCCAGGATCGCGGTCAGACAATGCCGGGGGCGGCGGGACCGCCCTGGCCCTGCCAGGAGCTCCCCGCGGGCAGAGGGAGCGGGGCCAGCCCGGGATCAGCCCGGGATCACCGGGACCAGCCCGGGATCAGCGGGGCCAGCCCGGGATCAGCCCGGGATCACCGGGACCAGCCCGGGATCACCGGGACCAGCCCAGCCCCGGTGCTCCGAGGAGGCGATGGGAGAGGAGGAAGGGCCAGAGCGGGGCTGGGAGGGAGAGCAGAGGAGGAAGAGGAGGCTGGAGGAGCCGAGCAGGGACGGAGCAGAGCCAGGGCAGGGCTAAAAATACCTCAGGAATCGATGGATGGGGCTGCTTCCCTGTGCCCAGTGAGGGCTGGATCCCAGTCAGGAATGGATCCCAGTTTGGGGCTGGATCCCACCAAAATCTGGCTCTCACCACCCTCAGCTCTTCCCTGAGATAGATTTTGGGGTGTGGAGGGGAGGAAACCTGCAAACATTGCAGCCATCCCTTACTGGGATGGGGAGAGGATCTGGATCCCCCTGGATCCCCCCTGGACCCCCCGGGCCGGGCAGGCAGAGGCAGCCCCGCCCTGGCACAGCCTCCAACCTGCACCCCAGGAATGCGGGCACGGCCCAGGGCCGGATCCCCACCTGCACCCCGGGCACTCCCCTGGCCGCGTTCCCGACCCGCCCGAGGAATTCTTTTGGAAAAAAAAAAAAAATAGAAAAAAAAAAAAAAAATCTGCTGCAACCAAAGCCAAAGCCCTGGAGGGCTCAGAGACCATCCTAAAAGGGGAGGGGGTTGTTCTAATTTCCTCTTTTTTCCCCCCATTCCAGCCCCCCCAGTGCCCGATTGCCGCCTCATGATTTATTTATCCCTCGCTGCCGGGGGAGAGGGGGGGGCCGCGCTTGAATCTGGGCTGTAATTGCTCAGCTCAGATACCTTCGGCTGCCGCTGCAAATGTGCCCACTCAGCCGAAAGCCTTTCCTGGCCACTTCCCCGCTCTAATGGGGCCCATCAATAATTCAGGATAATGCGAGGGATGAGCCCAGGTTAATGGGAGCCGCCTGTGCCGCCCCGGGGCTGCTCGCCCGGCTGGGGCTGGCTGGGCCACCACGGGGCTGGCAGCACCAGGGACAGCGGGCCCAGGGACTGCCACATCCCTGGCAGTGGCCCAGGATGGGTTTTGGGGTAGTGGGAGGTGTCCCTGTGGGGTTTAAGGTCCCTCCTGACTCAACCCATGCCAGGATTTTGGTGATTCCACATCCCCCGGTGTCCTCTGCAGATCCAGGGAAAAGCTCAGGGTGGGGGACAGGGGACACCCAGGCACGGGGTGAGGGGAGGGGGCGAGGATGGGAAAAATCCGCTGGGATCCGAGGCTGGGATGGAGCTCCGGGCTCTCCATCCCCCTCTGGAGCTGCCCAAAACCCCTCTGTGCCAGGCTCGGTGTGCCCAGGGAAGCTGCGGGGAGCGGGAATCGCCATTCCCGGCTCCATCCCTGGCACGGATGCAGGTGTAGGATCCTTCTGGAATTTCCCTGGGATGGGGCAGGGTGGGAGCAGCAGCTGCGCCCTCCAGGACGGTTCTGACCCCTTCTTCCGGGGCTAAAAATATCCCCGAAACTCCTCCGGGAGCGGGCAGAGCCGGGAGCGGGGATTGATTTCCCTGCAGGATGAAACCGGAGCGCCGGGAGCCGCGGGGTCAGGCAGAGTCAGCGATTCAGCGCTGTCACCTCCTGTCCCCATCACACCCCGAGCCGGGGACACGCGACAGGGGAGGGGGCGAGGGGCCCTGGGGACCCCCGGGCAGGATGTGGAGGAGAAAGGGATGGGGTGCGAGGAGAGTCCAGGGGTCGGGAATGGGAATAAAAAAAAAAGGAATTAGCGCTGGGATGGGCGCGGGGAGCTGGGAATTGCGGCGGGAAGGAATGGGATGAGGAGGTGGGAATGGAGGAGATGTTAATGGGAATCTGGGCCTGGAGGGGTGATGGGAACTGGGAGTTACTGGGAAATGGGGAAGGCGTGAATGGGCTGGGAGATACCGGAGCTGGGAATTGCTGGGGAATGGGGAAAGCGTTAATGGGAATTGGGGTTTTTGGTGGATGCTCGGAGCTGGGAATTGCGGAGGGAATGGGGAAGGGAGCCTGAAATGTCCCTGGAGCTGAGAATTCCTGTGGGAATGGGGAAGGCGATACTGGGGAGCAGAGCCTGGAAGGTGCTCGGGACTGGGAATTCCTGCGGGAATGGTGCAGGTGTTAATGGGAAGGGGAGCCTGAAATGTGCTCAGAGCTGGGAATTGTGGGAATGGTGCAGGTGTTAATGGGGAGCTTCAAATGTGCTCGGAATTGTTGTGGGAATGGTGCAGGTGTTAATGGGAAGAGGAGCCTGAAATGTGCTCGGAGCTGGGAATTTCTGTGGGAACAGGGAAGATGTTTAATGGGAACCTCACTCGGAGGGGCCCGAAGGGAGGGAGCTCCTCTCCCTCCAACCCCAGAGCTCAACACTGCGAGCAGAAACAACAATTCCACCGCAGCCACTCCCACCCTGTGTCACCCTGTGCCACCCTGTGCCACCCTGCCCCACTCTGCACTCTGTCACTGGGGTCCCAGCGATGTCACCTGAGTGGCCGCAGGGCTCCTGGCGATGTCACCGAGCTCTCCCCGCGATGTCCCCAAGGCTGTGACCTCCCCGTGATCGGGGTACCCCGGGGTCCCTGCCAGGTGAGGCGGGCACAGCCCCCGCTCCAGGTGCGGCCCCTCCCACCCCTCTGGATTCTGCGTAGCCGTGGGAAGGGCTTTTAACCCTTTAAGTGCGGCGGAAATAAGATGCTCAGCTCCATGGTCGTCTGTCATGATAGAAAGAGCCAAGTTTATTCACAAACACACTCGGTTTTACAGCAAGAGTAGAGAAAAGGTGATTGGGAGACACCCCATTGCCAGGGCCTGGGCACACACCACAACAGGCGTTTGATTTTGTTATTAATTCCTTTTAATTTTGACCAAATCATCACCCTGGCAGAAATTCTCCCTGGCTTTGCGCTGGACCGGCCGGGAACAGAGCTGAAAAACTCCAACCAGGAATATTTCTCAGGCTGTAATTTTCTTACATTCTCCACGCGTCTCCCACATTCTGCGCCACTCTGTGTCCCCACAGGCGTCACCTTTTCGGACACGGTGAGCGCCACGGAGCCGTGCCGGCCGTGCACGCAGTGCGGGGGGCTGCAGAGCATGTCAGCGCCCTGCGTGGAGTCGGACGACGCCGTTTGCGTGTGCGCCTACGGATATTTCCAGGATGAATCCAGCGGGAGCTGCCGCGAGTGCCGCGTGTGCGAGGTCGGCTTCGGGCTCATGTTCTCCTGCAAGGACTCGCAGGACACGGTGTGCGAGGAGTGTCCCGAGGGCACCTTCTCCAGCGAGGCCAACTTCGTGGATCCGTGCCTGCCCTGCACCACGTGCGAGGACAACGAGGTGCTGGTCCGGGAGTGCACGGCAGTGGCGGATGCGGAGTGTCGGGGTAAGAGCCGCGCTCGCGGGGCTGTGGCGTTGTCGCTGCTCTGTGTGGCATTGTCACTGCTCCGTCATTGTCGCTGCTCTGTGTGGCATTGTCACTGCTCCGTCATTGTCACTGCTCTGTGTGGCATTGTCACTGCTCTGTGTGGCATTGTCACGGCTCTGCCGTGTCATTGTCACTGCTCTGTCTGGCATTGTCACTGCTCCGTCATTGTCACTGCTCTGTGTGGCATTGTCACTGCTCTGTGTGGCATTGTCACTGCTCTGGCATTGTCGCTGCTCTGTCTGGCATTGTCACTGCTCTGGTGTGTGTGGCATTGTCACAGCTCTGCCGTGTCACTGTCACAGCTCTGGTGTGTGTGGCATTGTCACTGCTCTGTTTTGTCACTGTCACTGCTCTAGTGTGTGTGGCACTGTCACAGCTCTGCCGTGTCACTGTCACAGCTCTGGTGTGTGTGGCACTGTCACTGCTCTGCCGTGTCACTGTCACAGCTCTGCCGTGTCATTGTCACGGCTCTGCTGCCACCGCTGGGGAGTTCCCGGTGCAGCTGCCCGAGCTCCCTTTGGATTTCGGGCGTGGGGCTGGGATGGGCAAGAGAAAAGAGCTGGGGGTCACTCACAGTCACCACCAGTGTCCTGAACACGGCTCCGGCCCTTTGGGAAAGGGGAAAAGTGAGAAATGGGGGCAGAGGCACAGCCAGAGCTCCCAGGGGAGCCAGGGCTGCTCCAGCCCCTGGGGAAAGGGAGAAAAGGGAGAAAAAGAAGAAATGGGGGCAGAGGCACAGCCAGAGCGGCGCTGAGCTCCTGCGGCTGCTCCTTGGCACAGCCAGCGGCGGTTCCGGGGCGGCAGCGCCGTCGTTCCCTGCCCTACAAGAAAAGCGCTTTTTGTGGCGGCCGCCGCCGGGCCGGGCTCGGGGCAGCTCCCGCCGAGGGGTCGAGTAAATGGAGCCACAAGTCAAGGACACAGGGCCGGCTTTGTCTGCAGAGGGCTCGGGAGCGGCTCCCAAAGGGCAGCGGGGCTGGGACACGGCAGGGAAGGACAGGCCACCAACCCCCTGTGTCACCAACCCCCTGTGTCACCAATCTCTGTGTCACCAACGCCCCCGTCACCAAACCTTCCATGTCACCAACCCCCCCAGTGACAGCGCTGTGGCCCCGGGGCTGGCGGGGCTCAATTCCAGCCTGGCACAATTCCATCCTCTCACAATTCCATCCTCTCACAATTCCATCCTCTCACAATTCCAGCCTGGCACAGATCCTGGGGCGGTGGCAGGGTCAGGTCCCGGCTCCTGCCATGATTCCTGCTCCATCCTCACTCCGGGATGGGCTGGGGGATGTGACCCGGCCTTGGCGGTGGCACCGGGCAAAGCCCCGGGGAGGGCACAGGGAATTCGGGATGGGAACAATGGGATGAAATCAATGGGATCAGTGGGGCGGGATCAGCGGGATGGGATCCACGGAATGGGGCAGCCACGCGTTCCTTTGGGGCAAGACCAGACGGATCCGGGATCGCTCCCGGGACACGCCCGGGTGTGGCAGGGACGGGGTCACTCCTGGACGGAGCCCCTTGGGGCCGGGAAAGGGACAAATCCAGGCCCTGGAACTGCGGGAGCGGCTCCGTGGGGGCTGTGGGGCACCCGGGAAGCCTCAGCCCCGTCCTGGGGGGGATTTGGGGTGTGTGGGGGGGAAGCTGGGGGGGCTTCCCTGGATTTGGGAGCAGCAGCGGGAGCAAGGACGGAGCTGACAAAGCCACGGCCACCTCCAGCCACCCCCCAGCCAGGGGACAGAGGGGACAGCTCTGGCTTGTCCCCGAGCCTGGGGACAAGGGGGGACAGTTCTGTCACCTCCCCAATCCGCGCAGCCTTGGGAAGAGATCCCTGCAGGAATTCCCGATCCCGATTTTCCTGGCAGGTCTCCACCCTCGCTGGACAACCCAGACCCCGTCCCTGGGGGGCTCTGAGAGCCCCGAGCCGCCCACCAGGGAGCCGCTGAGCACCGAGGGCGTGGCCAGCACGGCGGCAGAGGTGGCCACCACCGTCATGGGCAGCTCGCAGCCCGTGGTGACCCACGGGACCAGTGACAACCTCATCCCCGTCTACTGCTCCATCCTGGCTGCTGTGGTGGTGGGGCTGGTGGCCTACATCGCCTTCAAGAGGTACGGGGACAGGGACGGGGACAGGGACAGGGGTTTGGGGAGCAGGGAACAGTGGGATTCCCACTCTGGGTGTCCCACGGCCACAAGTGCCACCACCCAGGGGACCAGACTGGGGTGAGGAGGGAGGTGGCAGCAGGGTGGGGGGACCCACTGCACCTCTGTCCCTGTCCCTTATCCCTGTCCCTGTTCCCAGTCCCCTGTCCCTGCCTGTCCTGGCACCAGGACAGAACCCAGGGATGGGGACAAAACCCCGGGACTGGGACAAAGCCCAGGGAAGGGGACAGAACCCAGGGAAGGGGACAAAACTCAGGGACTGGGACAGAACCCGGGACTGGGACAAAGCCCAGGGAAGGGGACAAACCCCAGGGAAGGGGACAAAGCCCTGCCAGCCTTGGGGACGTCCCCTCCGTGCCCTGTCCCCGCAGGTGGAACAGCTGCAAGCAGAACAAGCAGGGAGCCAACAACCGCCCGGTGAACCAGACCCCGTCCCCCGAGGGGGAGAAGCTGCACAGCGACAGCGGCATCTCCGTGGACAGCCAGAGCCTGCACGACCAGCAACCCCCCGGGCCCGGCACCCAGGGGCCAGGTGGGCACCCAATGGGGCACCCTGGGGTGGGCAGGGACAGCCCGGGGTGGGCAGGGATGTCCTGGGATGGACAAACAGGATGGACAGGGACATTCTGGGGTGGGCAGGAAGACCCGGGGATGGACAGGGATGTTCTGGGATGGACAGGAACACCCTGGGATGGACAGGGACACCTTGGGGACAGGCAGGGAGGATGGACAGGGACACTCTGGGATGGACAGGGACACTCTGGGATGGACAGGGACACCTTGGGGACAAGCAGGGACACCCCAGGACAGGCAGGGAGAGACGGGCACACCCCCCAGGACAGATCTGACCCCATTTCCCCTCTGCCAGCCCCCAAAGCCGACGGGAACCCGTACACGGCCCTGCCGGCCAGCAAACAGGACGAGGTGGAGAAGCTGCTGGGCAGCTCTGCCGAGGACACGTGGCGGCAGCTGGCGGGCGAGCTGGGCTACAAGGAGGAGCTCATTGACTCCTTCACCCGTGAGGAGTCCCCGGCGCGGGCCCTGCTGGCCCATTGGGGCCGCCGCGAGTCGGCCACGCTGGAGGCGCTGCTGGCCGCCCTGCGCCGCGTCCAGCGCGGGGACATCGCCGACAGCCTGGCCAGCGAGTCCACGGCCACCTCCCCCGTCTGAAGGGTGGCCCAGGGGGGGTCCCCCCGCCCCCTCTGGGCTCTGCCCTGCCCGGAGCTGGGGGGGAATGGGGGGAGGCAGAGGGGTCCCCCCCGCTTCTCTCGGTTCTGGTATCGCCCCCTCCCAGCGCCGACCCCGCCCGGCAGCCCCTGAAGGGGTTTTGGGGTGGGGGGAGGGGGAGGGGGGGGTCAGACCCAGCCTCGATCCCAAATGTCGGCGGGATGGATGGACAGATGGACAGATGGACACGGCAGTGACCGCCGTGCTCTCAGCCCTCTCCTCTCCCCCCCGCTTCCAGCCCCTCCTCCCTGGGGCTCCTCTTCCTCCTGCCCTCCCCCCTCCAACACCCCCAAATCCAGCGGATTTCCCCCCAAAACCAGGCGGAGGGCGGGGCTGGAGAGCCCTGGAGCTGCTGGCCTGGAATTTGGGGGGCTCTGAGGGGGCTGGGGGAGAGGACTCGGCTTCCTACACTGTGAAATTTGGGGGGTGCAGAGATTTCGGCACCGGCACCACCCCAGACACGGAGGAGCAGATTGTTGGGGTGCCACCATCCCCCTCCAAGCGGGGGACACCGAGGGGACACCGAGGGGACGCTGACGGTGGAAAGCGCTGACCAAGTGCCTGCCCCATCGGGGACACCCCCAAGGGCTCCGCTCCTCCTCCCCGCCCTGTCCCCGCCACAATTGCACTGTCCCCGCTGTCCCCACCCCCGCTTCCAAGGGCTCCTCCTGTGCCAGCACTGTGAAGGGTGGCTCGGGAATGTCCCCGCGGGTTCCTTTGTCCCCCTTGGGTCATTGGGGACATCAGAGCTCCCTCCCCCGCCAGGGCATTTTTGGGGCGTTTCGGACCCAGCTGGGTGAGCTGGGGAGCGTCCCCTGAGGGGCCACCGGGGTGGGGAATGTCACTCGAGAGGCCACCAGGCTCCTGGTGATGTCCCCGAGCTGTCACAGCCTGGGGAGTGTCCCCTGAGCTGTCTCCAAGGTCCCAGGGATGTCCCCTGAGTGGCCACAGGGCTCCTGGCGATGTCCCCAAGGCTGTGACCACCCCCTTGCCCTGGGCACCCCGGGGTCCCTGCCAGGTGAGGCGGGCACAGCCCCCGCTCCAGGTGTGGCCCCTCCCACCCCTCTGGATTCATCCCGAAATTCCCTCCCGAAGGCAGACCGGGATTTGTAAATAGGAATTGTGGTGTTCGACCCTTTCACTGCTCGATGTTTGTACGTGTGACCCCCCCCCCCCCCCTTGGGGACAGCCCTGTCCCCTCCCCGCTTCCAGGTGGGAATTCCCATCCCGATCCTTTGATCCCGACTCATTTCTGGCCTTAAAGACTCGGCGGGGAGGCAGAGAAACGCTCCCCCCTCCCCAAAATCCGCTCTGGATGCAGCAGGGTTTGGATGTTCCCGGAGCCTCCCAGGGACTGGAGCAGCATCCACGGGATTCCAGCGCCCAGATCCTCCAAAATCTTCTGGAAATTTCCCTCCCTGCCGTGCTCTGGATGATGGAAAACTCCAGGCTGGGATTTGGATGATTCCTGGACTGGAAGAACAAAGATCCCTTGGGAAGGGCCAGCCCTGGCTGGGAACTCTTGGGCCTGGAAAATCCCAAATCCGAGACCCAAACTTCTCCAACGTTGCTCCAATCCAAGGAAAATTGTCCCAAATTTACGATCCCCACTCGCAGAGGGTTGGAAACTTCCAGCTCCTGCCAGCCCGAGCCACACTGGGATGGATTTGGGATGAATTCGGGATGGATTTGGGATGAATTTGGAATTAATTCAGGATGGATTTGGGATAAATTTGGGACCGATTCCATCACAGGCCATCTTCAGGCTGTTCCCATTGCTCTGGAATTTTTTGGAAAAGCGGCTCCAGGACAAAGTGAGGGTACCTGGAATGAAGTGCCCGGGTCCAAACCGAACTTTCCGGCCGAGCCTCTCCCGCTGGGAATTCTTTTCCTCAGGACAACGCAGCTCTCAGGTTCTCACGCCGTGGGAAAGGGATTTCAGCACCTGGAATTCCTGAAAATCCGATTTTCAGGCCCGAGGGAACTGGGACAAACTCAGCATCCAAAGAGGAGCCGGGGGCTGCCTCAATTTCCCCACCGGCTGCGGGGGAAAAAAAATGGGAATAAAATTCCAAAAAAAAAAAAAAAAAAAAAAACACCCAAAAAACCCACCAAAAAAAAAAAAAAAAAATTCCTCCCAAACCCAGGGGGGAAATCCAAGCCAAAGTCAGAGCTCGTCCCGTGTACAAACCCCGCGTGTTCCCCCACTCCCCCCTCTGTAATTCCAGGGTCGATTTCTTAGGAAGTAGAAGGATTTGGGGGGGTTTGGGGGCAGCATGAGCCGGGGGGGCTGCACGGGGGGGTGGAATTTGTCCGTGTGTATCCTTGGGATGCCAATAAAGCATCGTTGTCGCTGTCCCCGCTCGCTTCATCCCCCTCACCCCAAAAAAACCCCAAAACCCTGGGAATCCAGGATGGGAAAAATCCCCCCATGCCTTCCTGATGGGATTTCCCACTTTTTTTTATTCCTTATCCTGTTACTGTTTCCATTTCCATTCCCTGTATCCCATTCACATTCTTGTTCCCATTCCCTGTCCATCCCCATTCCCCATATCCCATTATCCCATTCCCTGTCCATCCCCATTCCCCATATCACATTATCCCATTCCCTGACCATTCCCATTCCCCATATCCCATTATCCCATTCCCTGTCCATTCCCATTATCCCATTCCTGTCCCCATTCCCATTCCCACTCTAGTCCCATTTTCCGACTCTATTTCCCATTCCCATTCCCTATATCCCATTATCACAATCCATTTCCCATTTCCCATTCCCATTCCCTCTCCCAGTTCCCCCACACGAACCGGGGCCAATCATTGCAATCAATTTTTTAATTGGATTCCTCCCGATCCCCTCGGGAGCGGGGCTGGGAAAGGAGCCCGGAGCTGGGGACAAGGAGCATCCTCTGATCCCAAATCCCACCCTGAATTCCCAGAGCAGGAAAAGCAGGAAACTCCTTGTGTGGGATCGGGGACAGCAGCCGGATCCACAGGAGCACGGAGAGAGGGGGAAAAAAAAGGGGAGAAATCAGGAATGAGACCCGGAAAGGAGCCTGATGGGCTGGGGGAAATCCCTGGAAAAACTCCTTCCCTTTTTATGGGAGTCTGGAGAGGCCCAGAGCAGCTTAATCCCAACATCTGCTGCCTGGGGAGCGACAGGGACAGATCCCGGCTGGATCCACCGGGAAAAATCCCAAAAATCCCCAAAATCCCCTCCCCAGCGCCAGGCCCTGGGAAAACACAGCAATCACTGGGGGGGGGGGGGAAATGGGGAAAAAATTCCAAATTAAACTCCAGAGAGGCGCTTCTCACTCCCCTTGGAGCGGGACAGAGCTGGGAAAGGAAATTTGGGAAAGGAAATTTGGGACAGGAAAAGCGGGAAGGGAAAGTTGAGCATCCCGGGGCGCAGCGGCTCCGGCTGCAGCTGAAAATCCCAAATCTGCCCGGAATTCCCTCCCCGTCCATCCAGGAACTGCCCGAAAAAAAAAAAAACTTTCCCCTTTTTCCCGCAGGTTTTTCCCAGCCGTTCATCCCGGATTTTGGGGGTTTGGATTTGTTCCCGATCCCAGCACAGCCCCGGGCGGGATGGGGATCAGCTCCCCCCGATCCCCCCTCCCTCCCCCGGGGCAGATCTGGCTCCCAGATGGAGCCGAATTCCCAAATAATGGGAAGCAGTTGGAGCAGAGCGGGCGCTGCTTTATCCCCCCAGGCCGAGCTGGAGCCGGGGAAATTCTCCAAAATCTCCCGAGGGACCAGGACCCTCCTTCATCCCCTTCCAGGACCCTCGGGAAAGCCGGGAATGCCCCCAGCGCTGGAAATGGATTTAATTCCAATTTCCGCCTCTGGAGCCGGGGCTGAGCCTTTAATCCCCTCCAGCGCGGGGTTCCCGACCCCGCCGCCCCCTCCCGCTCCCTTTTCCCTCTTCCCAGTCCGGACTGGGAGCGACTGGGCTGGGACTGGCCCTGGGGGAGGGGACCCTGCCCGAGCCGGCACGGAGGGGTTTGGGATCCCAAAGAGCCCCAACCTCCACCTGGGGAGGGATTTGGGATCCCAACAGGATGGAGGGAAAACCTCCAGAACCCAAATCCCCATCTGGGAGGGGGCGTGAAGGGATTTGGGATCCCAATGGGATCCGTTGTCCTTTGGATGGCGCAGGGAAGGTGCCAGATCCCCGAATTCCCGGGAATGGGATCCCCGAATTTCCTGGAATGGGATCCCCGAATTCCCTCTAATGGGATCCCCCAATTCCCTCGAATGGGATCCCCCAATTCCCT
This sequence comes from Sturnus vulgaris, assembly GCF_052056855.1. Taxonomy (NCBI): domain Eukaryota; kingdom Metazoa; phylum Chordata; class Aves; order Passeriformes; family Sturnidae; genus Sturnus; species Sturnus vulgaris. The sequence goes on along the minus strand of NC_142269.1, from coordinate 3,271,119 downwards.
CGAATGGGATCCCCCAATTCCCTCGAATGGGGTCTGTGGATGATGGCCGGAGCCTGGCTGGATTTGTGTGGGAACCAGGACAGGATTTTGTGGGAATTACGGGGCTGGAAGGAGCTGGGAGCGCTTTCCCTTCCCAGCCGGGATTTGTGCCGGAAGGAAAGAAAAATCCCGGAGCTTTTCAGCAGGAAAAAAAAAGATCCCAGCTGAGGATGAGGGAAAACTGCAGAGTTTTAGCGCTCCATAAATCCCCCCCAGCCCGGGATCATCCCGGGAAATCATCACCTCATCCCAAACAAAGCCCGGCACCGGCACAAGGGGAAACCTTATCCCGATTTCCCTCCCCGCTGCCCCCTCGGGAGGTTTTTCGGGAATATTCCCAGAATTGGAGTTTCCAGCAGCTGACACTTCCCTGGTTTCTGTCAGCTGCGGAGGCTCGGATTCCCAGGGAAAGGAAGAGACAAAGGAATTAAAACTCCCTAAGAACGGAGATCTGAAATGGAAACCCGGCATCCTGTTTGCCAAAAAAAAAAAAAATAAAATAAAATTAAAAAATCCGGAGAGGGGGAAAGGCTGGAGCCGCTTCCAACCCTCCCTTGGATTCCTGAGGAGAGCAGAGAGAAAACTGGGAGCGGGGAGGGGAATTTGGGATAAACGGGGCTGGGGATCCCGTGGGATTTGGGATGTGCCCCTTTCCCCATTCCCTGGGGATCCCTCGGGGCCAAGCCCGGCTCAGATTCCCGGGAATGTCGGCTGGAGTGGAGCCTGTCCCGATTTCCCTGGAATTCTGCTGCCCGAGGGAGGGAATTTCTCCCTTTCCCCCTCCCGGGGCGATCATGGGCTCAGCATTGATTGATTGGAGCCGTTTCCTGTAAATGCCTGGGGAATAAATCCCCCGGGATCGATGGATGGAATTCTGCTGCCCTCAGCAGGACCTGGAGCGGCCTCTTAATGAATCCCTAATTCCTGCCAATTAATTAATCCTGCCTGGAGCCACTTCCCGGGGAGTGAATCCCTGCGATTGATCCCGGATTTTTGGGTGGGATTTGGAATTCTTCCATCCCAAACCATCCCACGATCCCGTGGTGTCCTGGAGAAGATTCCAGAGCCTTTCTGCTCCCTCCATCCTCCTTCCCTCGGGCAGAATTCCCAGCCCGGGGGCGGCGGGGATGGGAAAGGCAGCTGGGAACAGCCCGGGCCCGACGCTGGAGGTCCTGGAAGGAGCAGCAGGAGCTGATCCCTGAGCCAGGACACGGAAATTCCAGCCGGGCCTGGAATCTGGGAAAGAGCTCAGCTCTGTCCCTGTCCCAGTTCCGTCCCAACTCCCACTGAAAACCCAGAGTGAATCCCAAGAAAAATCCCAATCCTGGCTCCGAGGGCACCGCGAATTCCAAAGGGAATAAAGTCCGGGAGCAGCGGCTCCAGGGATGCCGAATCCATGGATAATTTGGATAATTTGGATAATTCGGATAAATCGGATAATTGGGGAGAGGGGGAGGGGCTGGGATTTGGGGCTGGGACCACCCAGAGCCGCAGCCCCGGAGTCCCTTTGGGTTCCAGGAGAGAATTCCCAACCCCCGGAGCCTCTGGAAGCCCCTGGGGACCCCCAGGGATCGGGACAAGGTCACGGAGCCACCCCCGGATGTGGGAGGAAAACATCCCAAAAATATCCTAAAACAGCCCAAAATTATCTTTAAATACCCCCAAAACATCCCAAAAACATCCTAAAGCAGCCCAAAACCACCCCAGAACATCTCAAAAATTTCCTAAAACACCCCAAAACCACTCCAGAATATCCCAGAAACAACCCAGAGCCCACCAAAAACATCCTAAAACATCCCAGAAACATCCCAAAACACTCAAAAACATTCCAGAAGCGTCCCAAAACATCCCAGAAATATCCCAGGCCAAGCCAGGCCTCCCAAATGTCATCCCAGCCTTAATTAACGGAGACCTCCCGGCATTAATTACCGGAGCCCCGCCCCTCCCCGCGGCCAAGGCCGGGGCCGGGATCGGCTCCCGGGGGATCCTCCCCGTTTGTTTTTCTGGGATTGGTTTGGGATTTTTCTGCTGCCCCGGCCCTGCGGGAATGGACCCCGGGCTGGAATCCTGTAAATAAATCTCCCTGATTATTCCCTGATTATTCCCTGGCCGTCCCTGCTGCTTTCCCGGATCCCGCCCCATTCCCGGCCCCGTTTGTTTTTCCTCCCGCAGGCTCCGGTCCCGGATCCCAAAGGGAATGAAATCGGGGTGTTCGGTCACCCCTGGCTGTAATCCCTGGAAACCTGAATCCAGGAATCCCAAATCCTCTGGAGACCCAAATCCAGGGATCCCAAATCCCACCTGGAGACCCCAAACCCCCTCAGCTCTGGCTCCTGGCTCGGAGCCCACCAGGGGAGACCCTTGGAGCTTCCCGGGGCTGGAGTGGGTTGGGAATATCCCGGATCCAACCGGGAATATCCCAGATCCAACCGGGAATACCCCGGATCCAACTGGGAATGTCCCGGATCCAACTGGGAATGTCCCAGATCCAACTGGGAATACCCCAGATCCAACTGGGAATATCCTCGGGATGAGCCCCGGGTCCCTCCCGGCCCAGCCCCACCCGGGGACACTTTTGGGGACACTTTTGGGGACACTTTTGGGGACATTTTGGGATCCCGGCGCGCAGCTCTGCTGGAATCATGGGGAATTCTCTGCTCGGGAAGCTGCGGGCGGAGCAGGAGGGAGGAGAAGGGATAAAAGAAAGCCCCGATTGTGGGGACAGCGCGGCCTGAGTCACATCCCGGCCCTGAAAGGTCCCTTTGTCCCCACCCCGGCCCCGGCGCCGCCCGGGAGCGGCTCCGGCTCCGTCCCGGCCTCGGGAATTCCGAGATCCCTGAAGGAGCAGCCGGGGGGGGCTGCGAGGATCCCAAATCCCTCTGGAGCCGCTCCTGCGCTCCCAGCCTGGAATTTGGGGTGCAATCCCAGATTTTGGGGTTTCAGCTCATTTTTTTGGGGTTCCAGCCCCCCATTCCCTCCCTGGATTTGGGATCCCATCCCAACCCCAGCCTGGGATCCATCCAAGGGATTTGGGGATTTTTTTTTCCTGCAGAAATTCCCCCTTTCCCTGGGAGGTTTGGGATGTTTTTTTTCCCTCCTTTTCTCTCCCGGCCGGCTCTGGCATCAGCTGCTCCCGGGCTCGGGTTTCTCCCCTCGCGCATTTCCAGGATTTCGGAGCCGCCGTTCCCAGCTCGGCCTAAGCAGAACCACATGGACACAGCCCCGGGAATCAACGGCACGGGGCCGGGGAGGGCTGGAAAAGGGAACTTGAGACCTGGGGACAGAGGGAAAGGGATGAGGGATGAGAAAAAGGACGGGGAAATTATCCCTGCTGCACCCAGGGGGAAAATCCAGGGAAATTCCCGCTAAAATCCAATGAAATTCCCACTGAAATGGGGAGAAATCCATTGAAATTCCCACTGAAATCCATTGAAATTCCCACTGAAATGAGGTTGAAATAAATTTAAATTCTTACTGAAATGGGGGAGAAATCCATTGAAATTCCCACTGAAATCCAGTGAAATTCCCACTGAAATGAGGGAGAAATAAATTTAAATTCCCACTGAAATGGGGAAAATCCAGTGAAATTTCCACTAAAATCCAGTGTCCCATCCCGGCACTAATTGGGTTAATTACCGGGGTTAATCACTGCTGAGTCAGCGCTGGGACACCGATCCCATTTTTCACCTGGAAAAACCATCCCTGGATTTATCCCGGCACAGCTGAGGGGGAGGAAAATTCATTTTCCAGGCAGGAAAATTTCATTTTTCCCACGGAATTTGGGCTTTTCCCCGCCCTGCCGGGGGCTCCTGGCAGCCCCCACAGAAGGTCCCCAATATTTTTGATGTTTTTCCCGGAGAAAATCCCCAAATTTTCCTCTGAATTCCCATCTCGGGGAGCTGCCAGGCCTCGGACAGATGTTTTCCATAAATAACCAAGCAAGGAGCGCACGGGAACAGGGAAAGCAAATCCAATTAGGCCGGAGAAATTCTCTGGAAAGGGGCTGTGCTTTAATCAGCTCCGTATCAAAATAACAGATTTTAGCTCCGAATTCCGCTTTTTTTTTAAATTTCCCCCCCCCCCCCCCCCCCAGACAAAACCTGGCTGGGTTTGTCCCCATCCCTCTCTCCCTAAATCTCCGTTCAATCTCCTCATCCCAACCATTCAGAAAAGAGAACGGGAATATTTGAGCCAAAAAAAAATTAAAAAAAAAAAAAAAGGAAAATAAAAGGAGGAGGGAAAGACAGGAGGGGAAAAAGCTTCGGAGTTCGCTCGATTTCCTCGAATAAAAATTGATTTTTCTCCCGCTGCTCGCTGGGATTTTGGCTCGGGATCCCCCGGGATTGGGATTTGCTCTGTGGCTTTCACTCAAATGGACAATTTGTTGTTTTAATTCACGAAAACCTCAAAAACCGCAACGAGAGCGGCCCGGGGGAACCGCAGGGATTCCACCCCACAAATTCCACCCCACAAATCCCCCCCGGGATTTTTCCCAATCCCCCAAATCCAGCAGCTGGAGCGAAGCAAATCCGGGCACGGGGTTTGTTCGGGAACCAGGGAGAGACGGCTTGGAATGGGATGAGAAATTTAAAAAATAATAATAATAAATAAAAAAGGAAAATTGACAGAGAATCCCTTTTCCCCCCTTTTTTATCCCGGATTTCTGCGCTCGGATCGGGCCGGGATGGGCTCTGGATCCCCAGGGAACCTCCCCTCCTCCAGGGATCCCTCCCTGCAGGAAAATGGGATTTTGTTCCCCCCGAGGGTTTTGGTTTCGAGGCTCCGGGCTTGGATCAGCCCCGGCACCGGCTCTGCTGCTCCAGGGCGGGAGTTTTGGGTAAATTAAAGTTTTATTTGGGGAAAAAAAAGCCGAATTTTGCTCTCCGAACTCGGGATCCGAGGCTCATCCCTGCACAAACACAAAAACTCCGCTTTTCTGGGGTTTCTCCTCGCCCCCAGAAGAGGCTCCGCGTGTTTTTAGGGAATTCTGTTCCCTAAATCAAGGCGGGAAGGGAAATCGGAGCCGCCCGTCCCCACTTGGGGCTCCTCAGCCTCAACATCCCCAGGAATCCACAGAAAAAAATCCGGGATCCTGCCCGGCTGGGAGCTCCCATCGCTCTTAATCAAGGCCGGGATTAATTAATGACCTCCCCGCCCCCGGCTGGCGGGGATTGAGGGATGAGATTCCCGTTCCTGCCGCGCTTCCTTTAAATTATTTCAAATCCTTTGAATCCCGGGATCTCCCCCCGGGCGGTGCCGCCTCTCCCGGGGCTGCTGGGATTTGGGAATTTGGGGATTTTTGGGATTTTGGAGCCTGGAGCCCTGCGGCTGTTCCGGCTCTGGGGACATCGGGATGCGCAGGGCACGAGGGGACCGAGCCACCCCCCACATCCCAAAAAAAAAAAAAAAATTCCCCTGGGATCCCCTGGAATGCGCTGGGATGTGTCCCCCGAGCGGCTGAGCTGGCTCGGGGTCCGTGGGATGTTCCCAGAGGAAAATCCCGGAATTCCAGGATGGTTTGGGGTGGAAGGGACTCAAATCCCATCCCGGACACCTCCCGCTGCCCCGGGCTGCTCCCAGGACATTCCCAGGGATGGGGGAAATTCCCGGAGGGTCCCGCCAGGAATAACCGCGGCTCCCCCCCCCCAACCTTACGGCCCCCAAACCTCCCCTGACCCCAAAATTCCCAAAAATTCCCCAAAATTCCCGGCCCGTTCTGTCTCTGCCACCTCCTCCCATCCCCGATTCCGTCACCCCTCGTGAGGAAAACGCTTCCCAAAAAGCAGAGCCGGGAATTGGGAGCGGTTTTGGGGTCTCCCGAACCTCTCCCGGCCCCATTCCCGTCCTTTCCCCGCAGGGCTGAGCCCCCCCAGCCGAGCCCCCCCCAGTCCCGGCCCCTCTTCCCAGCGCCGGGTCCCGCTAGAGGGCAACAGAAAACCGGGAAAGAAGCGCCGGGAAAGGGCCTGGAAGCGGCGCCAGGGCTCCTCTAGGTTCGGCTCCGCGTCAAAATTCCACAATTTTTTGGGCGCCCAAAAATCCCCTCGGGTGCTGCTCTGGATCCCGAGGGGGGGGGGCGGGATCAGCCCCGGGGGTCTCCGAGCCCCAAATCCAGCCTGGGATATTTGGAATTGTCCCTGCCCGCGGCTGAATGGGAGTGGGATCAGCTTTAAGGTCCCTTCCGACCCCAAATCCCTCCAGCATTCCAGGAAAACCGGGCAGGAACGTTCCTGCCGGGGAGCCGAATCCCTGGAATCTGGGGGAAAAGAGGTTCCCAAAAAAAAATCCCAAAAATCTGTGGCTGAGCCAACCCAAAGCTCATCCCTCGACATTGACTGATCCCATCCAACGGAGAGGCCGATCCCGATCCCAACCCCGATCCCGATCCCAACCCCGACCCCAATCCCTGGATGCCAGGGAGGGCTTTTGTGGGATCCATCACTTTTTTTTCTTTTAGTTCCCACTGGCGCAGGAAGCGGGATCTCCTTTGGGATTAAGGAGGAGCCTGAGAACCACAGGACCAGAAAAGTTGGGAAAGATCCCGAGGTGATCAGATCCCACCTTTCCCGAAGGAATCCATCCCCACATCCCCCTGTCCTGCCGTGTCCCCAATCCCACCTGGGGACACCAGGAATCTGCTCGGGAATAAAACCCGATCCAGCCCGCAGGGAATTCCTGTCCAAGGTCGGATTTCCAGCTGGATTCGGCTTTCCAAGAATTCCAGGAGCAGCGCTGCGGGCACCCAGCCTTCCTCCCCTTCCCAAAAATTCCCGTCCAGCGCATCCTGCATCGCTCAGCTGGGATTTCCCCGAATTTCCCAGGAATTCGCTCCGTTTTTAGCGTCGCTGCTTCCCAGGGAATGGAGGGATGAGGGGAGGATGTGGAGAGGAACGCAGAGGGATGTAAAGAAGAGGGATTTTCTCCTCAGGCTGGGAAAATCCCGGGTTTGATCCCAGTGCTGCCCATGGGAAGTGAATTCCCGGTATTCCAACTTCTCCTGAAAGGAAGGAAAAGGAAAACTGGGAAAAAAACCATCACAGATCCCAAAGCCGAAGCCTCGGGTTCCTTCCTAAGGGATCTCTGTCATTCCTTCATGGATAAACTGGAAACCGGGATGAGCAAAGGATTTTCCTTTTCCCTGCGGGGAGGGGATGGGGCAGAACCGATCCCGACCGGGCCAGAACCGATCCTGGACAGAACCGATCCCGGGCCAGAACCGGTCCCGGGCCAGAGGGCGGTACCAGCAGCAAGGACCGAGCCGGGGACCCCCGCGGGTTCCCCTCTATCCCCCTATCCCAGTTCCCTCCCGTTCTCCCAGTTCTCCCCCCCAGCCTGGGCCGCTCCTCCCGAGGGAGCTCCAGATCCCCCCAGGACCCCCCCCAGCCCCCGGGGACCCCCTCGGGGGGCTCTGCTGGGCCGCGGGCACCAAGGGGTTACTCCGGAGGTGCCGCTCGGCCCCGGCACCCGGCGGGGGAGGCGGGAGCGGGGCCGGAGAGAGAGGGGATGGAACAGGGATGGAGCAGGGATGGACAGAGCGGGGATGGAGAGAACAGGGATGGAACGGGGATGGAGCAGGGATGGATCGGGGATGGAGCAGGGATGGAGAGAGCAGGGATGGAACAGGGATGGAGCGGAGTTTCTCTGAGACTCCAGCGAGCGGCGGGCGGGGGAGCGGCGGGGGGGCCGGGCGGGCAGGGGGACAGGGGAGGGGACAGCGAAGGGGACACGGGGACAGCAGCGGCCGCAGGTGAAGCCTCCGCGCCTCGCCCGGGGCGGCCCCGCGGGGCGGGAGCTGCCGGGGCCACCATGGGCCGGGGGGGCCGTAGGGAGCCGCTGGGCAGGGGGACCCCCCCTTCCCCTCGCTGACGCTGGAGGAGAAGGGAGGGAAAGACGGAAAAAGGAGGAAAATCCCAGCGAAACCCTCCCCAAACCGGAGCCGCGGAGAAGGCGGCGGCGCCGGCTGGAAAATGCATCTTCCTCGGAGCTGCGTCCTCCTCTTCCTCCTCCTCCTCCTCCAGGGCGGCATCGCGCTACTGGTGAGCGCCGGGAGGGCAGGGCAGGGGGTCCGGGGGGCTGCGGGCACCGGGGGTCGCGCACCGGGGGATGGGGCGTGCGGGCAGCGATCCCCAAAATCCATCCCCGCATCCCTGCCCACCCCAGGGGAAAAAAACGCGTCTCAAAACTTCTGTGATTTGGGCGCGGGGAGCGGGCAGGGCTGGCGAGGAGAAGGCTCCGGATCACCCCAAAAATCCGTGCAGGAGCCCGGGGAGGGCTGGGCAGAGCCGGGGCCAGGCCGGCTCCGGGCTCCGCTCGCCGCTTCCTCCTCGGCCAGGTCAGCCCTGGGCACCCCCGGGGTTTTTTTTTGGGTGGCCCCGCTCGGGGGGATGGAGCTGCAGCAGCCCTGGGTGCCCCCAGCCCCCCTGGATGCGCCGATTTGGGGGTTCCGGGAGCGGAGTTGGCAGAGGAGCAGCTCGGGGCAGCTCCCCGGGTGCCAGCTCCGCTCTGCTGTCCCTTGTCCTGTCCCTTGTCCCCCTGTCCCGGTGTCCCCAGGCCCTGGCGGGGTTGGAGGGGCCGTGCCGGGGGAGGGGATGGGGCTGAGGGCACAGGGTGGGCACCGACCCCTGCCCCGGGTTCCGGAGCTGCGCCCTGAGCCCGCAAAGAACGAACCGGAGCCATCCCGGCTCCGCGCCCCCATCCCCGCAGCATCCCGGAGGGAGCAGAGCTGGGAAAGCCGCTGGAGAGGGGAAACAAAACAGAGAAGGGAGGAGAAATGGGGCTGGGGAAGGGGCTGGGCAGGGGCTGACCCCGGGGAAGGGGCTGGGCAGGGGTCGGTGACACCCCCAGCCCTCAGCGCCTCCATCCCCCTGCCCAGGCGTTCTGCGCTCCAGCGGATCCCGGAGAGCCGAAGCTGCGGGAGCTGCTGTCCCCAAAGCCGAGCCCGCAGGACCGAACCCTCCCGGGGCCGGGCCCGCAGGACCGAACCCTCCCGGGACCGGGCAGCGGCTCCCGGCAGCTCTGGGGGGTCCCGCAGAACCGAACCGGGCGGGACCTGGGCCCAGCCTCGGGCAGGCTGCAGAAGCTTTTCGGCTGGGGCGATTTCTACTCCAACATCAAGACGGTGAAGCTGAACCTGCTGATCACGGGCAAGGTCGTGGATCACGGCAACGGCACCGTCAGCGTTTTCTTCCAGCACAACTCCACGGGCCACGGCAACATCTCCGTGAGCCTCGTGCCCCCCACCAAGGCCGTGCAGTTCGACCTGGAGCAGCAAATCTTCATCGAGGCCAAGGAGTCCAAGGTGTTCAATTGCCGCGTGGAGTCGGAGCAGGTGGCCCGGGCCAGGAAAACCTCGCTGTGCACCTTCGACCCGGCCAAGACGTGCTCGCAGGAGCACACGCAGAGCCGGGCGGCCTGGCTGTGCTCGCAGCCCTTCCGAGCCGTGTGTGTGTACATCACCTTCTACAGCAGCGACTATCGCCTGGTGCAGAAGGTGTGTCCTGACTTCCACACCCACAGCCGCCGGCCCTACTTCCCCTCGGGATGAGCCCCCGAGGCGCAATTCCCGCAATTCCCGGCCCGGAGCCGCAATTCCTGGGGTCCCGGGGGCGGGGGGGAGGGATGGGAGCGGCTTCGGAGCGGGGGATGCTCCCTGGAAGGTGTGGAAGGAAAAGGAGGATTTCCCGTTTTCCCCCGTGGGAAAAAGAGGGGCAGAGCCGGGCCGGGGTCTGGAGACACTGGGATGGGTTTGGGGTGTGGGAATAGGACCCGGAGCCAGGGGCGGGACTCGCGTTCCTCGGGGCAATAATGGATCGGCCCGGAGTGGGGTTGGTGGCTCCGGGTAAAGAGAGATCCGGAGGAAGGGTCGCGACACCTGGAGAGCGGGAAAAGCTCGGGAAAAGGGGAAAAAGCCACCTGGAGGTGCCACCTGGGCACCCCCCCGTGTCCCCCAGATCCCGCTCTGCAGGAGCTGGGGAGGAGTCCCCCCTCGTGGGGATGAGTTTTGCCATCCCGGAGGCTCCCGGGATGGGCAGCGGGGCTCTCCCCACGCCGGGCCGGTGCCGAGGGGGTTCGGGGGCCCGGAGCCGCATTCCCGGGAGGAGCGGGCTCGGTGTGCGGGAACAGAGAGGGATCCACGGGACTGCCCTGGGCACTGATTCACAGCCCGCTCCATTCCCATCCCTGTTCTGATCCCTGCCCGGATCCCTGCCCAAATCTGGATCCAAATTGGCGCAAATACCGAAATCCCTCCCGCAATCCCTGCCCAAATCCCTGTCTGGATCGATACCCAGATCCGTACCCAAATCCTTGCCCCGATCCCGGCCCAAATCCATACCCATATCCCTGCCCTGGATCCTTTCCCCGATCCCTGTCCCGGATCCCTGTCCCGGATCCCTTCCCCGATCCCTTCCCCGCCGTTCCCGGGCAGAGGGTGGGGACGGGAGCTCAGAGCCGGGGATTCCATTCCCAGGGAAGGAACAGAAATTCCCCCGCGCCGCCCTGGGACGGGAATAAAACATTCACGGTGGCACCGAGGCAGGGCCGGAGTTTTTCCTGGGAGTGTCGGCAGGGGTTGGGAATGAGGGATGGCCACGATCCAGGACCTGGGAATGGCCTCCAGCTTTGGGCTGCCAGGACCTGCACGCCCAGATCCCTTCCCAGCTTGGGTATTCCAAATTTCCTCCTTTTGCCCAGGAATCCAAACCCAGGTTCCCGTTTCTGTGATATTCCCAATTTCCTCCTTTTGCCCAGGAATCCAAACCCAGGTTCCCGTTTCTGTGATATTCCCAATTTCCTCCCTTTCCCCAGACATCCAGATTTCAGTCTCTCACCTATTTGGGCATTCCCAGCTGCCGGGTATTCCCAACCTCCTCCCTTTCCCGGATATCCAAATTTCTGCCTCCTATTTTTGGGGCATTCCCAACCTCCTCCCCTTCCCAGACATCCAAATTTCCATCTCCCACTTCCATTGGCACATTCCCTCCTCCAGAAAAGATTAAAAAAAAAAAAAAAGATAAAATCCAATTCCCTTCCCTTTTCCCCCCAAAATCCCCGAATCCAGAGCACCAAAAATTCCTCCCCACCCTCACAGGACAGGTCCTGCCCTCAGAGCAGGGTTTGTACTTCCCAAAATTCATTTATTCCCCAAATAAATTCCTTCTCCAGAGCTCTGCTGGCCGAGTTTCAGGATGAGCTCCCACATCCAGCCAGGAGCTGCTTCCCAAAATCCACGGAACCTCCACAATCCATGAGGAGACTTTTCCTCACGGAGCCCCGAAAGTTTGAGAAAGCTCCGGGAAATTTTCGCGTTTCCAGGAAATACCGGGAGCGACGTTTGGATTGGGGAGGGGAGGGAGAGAGGGAGGGGGAAATGTGGGGAATTCAAAATATTCCCTAAGGATTCAGGTTTGCTGGAGGAAGGAGACACAAAAAAAATCTTTAAAATCCCATTGAGGCGACACAAAAAAAAAAAACAAAAAAAAAAACAAAAAAGGAAAAAAATGCCTAAAACCGCCCGGAAGTTGGAGAAATTCGGAGCAATTCCAAAGAATCGCTCCCGGGAGCGGGAGGAGGCTCCGAAGGATGCGCGGCTGCCGGAGGGAAGCGGAGCCGCGGTTTCTAAGGAGACCAGGACGGGCCACGATTCCAGCCGGGAGAGGAGAATTCCTGCTCCGGGAACCGCAGGACCAACAAAGCCCCAGGAAAAAAAAAAAAAAAAACGCGAGGAAAAATCCAAACCCCGCATCCCAAACCCCAAATTCCAAACCCCGAAACCCAAACCCCGCATCCCGAACCCCAAACCCCGCATCCCAAATTCCGCATCCCGAACCCATCCCTTGGAGCGGCGAGGGAGGCGAAGCGAGAGCGATTATCCCTGGAATTCCCGATTATCCCTGGAATTGGTGATTGATTATCCCTGGAATTCCCGATTATCCCTGGAATTGGTGATTACCCCTGGAATTCCCGATTGTCCCTGGAATTGGTGATTGATTATCCCTGGAATTCCCAATTGTCCCTGGAATTGGTGATTGATTATCCCTGGAATTCCCGATTGATTATCCCTGGAATTCCCGATTGTCCCCGGAATTGGTGATTGATTATCCCTGGAATTGGTGATTGATTATCCCTGGAATTCCCGATTGTCCCCGGAATTCCCGCTGCCGTTTCTCCACAGGCCAGCCCAGGTTTGATCCAGGAACGATCCCGGTTTTCCCGATCCCAAACCCGGCCCTTCCCTGCTGCTCCCAGATCCAACATTCCCGGTTTTCCAGCAGGTTCTGGGATTGTTTTCCCTCCCATCCTGGGCACAGGGCAAAGCTTTGCCCCATCCATGGATTGTCCTGTGCCGTGGAGGAGGAAAAAACCTTGGGAATCCCATCCCAAACCCTCTCCAGTGTGGATTTTGGGAGGAAGGGAAAGGAAAAAGGGAAAAGGAAAAAGGAAAAGGAGCTCCCAGCTGCTCCCACATGGATTCCCAAAGGATTCCCGCATTCCCAAAGGACTGGGATGCAATCCCAAAGGCACAGGGGTGATGGGTGGCCCCTGCCGGGTTTTCCATGGCTCTGGTGCCTTCTCCAGCGCCAGGGGCTCCTCCCTTGGCTGCGGGATCCCCTGGGATCAGGGAATGCAGATCCTGGGAATGCTGGAGCCCGGCACGGAGCAATCCCGGCATCCTCAGGCAGGAAAACGGGAGAGGGAAATCTGGGAGGATGCAAAACGCAATTCAAGACCTGGAAAAACAAAACGCAACAAAATCCAGGGAAAGCTGTGAGGGCCAGGAATGGAAAACTCCTCCAGCTCCTGCTCAAATCCCTGCAGGCTCCAACTCCTCGGCAGAGAATTCCCAGCTCCATCCCAGCCCTGCCTGCAGTGGAAATTCCTTCAATAATTCAGGATTGCTGCGGAATGCTGCGGGCTCCGGGGAAAAGGGCACAGGGAGGGGAGGGGGGGATTGAGGGACCCCAGCCCAGCCCAGGATGGCTCCAGGATTTGGGAGCTGCTGCTCCCGAATTCCATGGAATTGTGGTGGCTGTGGGAATCCGGGAATGCTCCCATATTATTCCCAGGCTTTTCCAGCGTCTCTGCTTCCAAAGGGCCTCCAGGAACGGCCACTTCCCATTTCCCACAGGGTGGGAGAGAATCCCGAGCTCCAGGCTCTGGAATGTCGTGTCCTGTGCAGGAAAACACAATTCCAGAGGCAAACCCAGGGGAGAGGTGGAGCTCAGGGAGATTCCTGCGGGATTCTGGCCGGGAAATGAGGGATGAACGGGGGATGAGGCAGCGCTGGAGCATCCCGGGATCCTCAGGAGCAGTTTGGGATCTCCTGGAGTTTCCCAAACCTTTGGAATTGCAGCCTGGTTTGAATTCTGCTCCTTCTCCTCACCTCCAGGATCTGACACATCCCCCTGGGTGTGGAAATCCAGCCTGGAATCTTCCCATTCCCATTCCCCATTCCCCAAACCCATTCCCCATTCCCAAACTCCCAAACCCTTAAAAAATCTGTTCCCATCTCCAATTTTTCCCTCCCCCCCGGAAAGAATTCCATAGAATTCCAGAGCCATTCCTGGATTGTTTTTCCTCATCCCCTCGGATTTCCCCGGATTTTGGGATGCTCCAGCACTTTGCCACGGATTTGGGGATTTGCTGATCCCAGCCCTGGGTCACAGGGATCTTTAATTAACGTTGGGATCTTTAATTAACGCCCTCCTTGGCTCGCTGGGCTCAGCCAGATGGAGTTTAATTTAATTAGGAGATGTTAATTGCCCAGAACAGCAGGATTTACAGTCCATGGGCACAGGAGAGGTTTTGGGATCAGCCCCAATCCCCCCCTGGAGCTGCCCTGGGATCAGGGAATGTTGGGCTCGGCTTCCCATGCCCCCCAAAAATCCTGGATTTCACCAACATTCCAAGGGATTTTTTCCAGGATCTCCTCCAGGATTTGTGGGATCCAGGCCTGGAGCAGCCCCACCCAAAGGAATCCTTTGGAAAATCCCAAAAATCCTCAGCAAGGGGGAATTGCTGAGCCTGGGAAGGACATCCAGGTTTTTTTTGTTTTTTTTTGGGATCCCAGGACGTGGGGCTGTCCCAGTTCACCCAGTTTGACCAGTTTATCCTCCATCAGCTGGATGAAATCCTCCTTTTCCTGCTGCTCCTGGGGGAATCTGGGATCCAGGGAGCTGTTCCTGGGAGCAAGAGGACAAGAAATAAATAACAAATAAATAAATAAACAAACAAACAAAATAATAAAACCAATAAAAATTAAATATGCAAATGTAAGAATATAGAAGATAAAAATAGAGTAATATAAGATACACGATATTAAATATAATATAAAAATAAAATATAAAAATGTAATAAAAATTAAAAATTATTACTAATAACGATAATAATAATAATAATAATAATAATGATATTTCCAAGAGGAGCCCTCAGTCCCATCCTCTCCCTCCCTGCTCCCTCCTCTCCCCATGCCATAATTCCACAATTCCCCTCCTCTCCCAATTAACTCCCCCAATTAACACAGCTCCTCCAGGGATTTCAATAATTCAGTCCCAGCGATGGGACCCGATGGAAGGAGCAGCAAAAAAAATCCCAATTCCACTGGAAGCAGAACTGGGCTGGATTTCCCTGCCCACGCTGTGCCCAGGAAACTTCAAAAAGCCAAATCCGAGGGAGCTGCTCCTGTTTATTTCTCCAGTTTTTATTTCCCCAATTATTTCATCTGCTGCTCTTTTATTTTTTTTCCCTGGTTTTGGTTGTTTGTTTTTTTTTTTTTCCCCAGATTCTGTTTCCTGCCCCACTCAGGGAAGTTTCTCCCCCTTTTTGTGCATCCACAGCGCTCCCAGGTTTAAATGAAAATGAAATTTATATTTCTATTTCAATTAAATTTGAAATCAAACACAGCCCAGAATGTGGGATTGCCAAATTTCCTGCAGCCTGAGCCTGGAATTGCAGCCAAGGAGCCAAGTGGGCAGCAGGTCAGAAAGAGCAAATAAACCCAACCAAACCCTCTCTAATTAAATGTCTTCGAATTAAATTAACTCCAAAAAGGTCATTAGGAACAAGTTGGGGGAGGAATTTGGGACACCAGGATGGAGATGGAGGGAAATGAAGAATTTCAGATCCCTCTGGAATTGCTCCCATTCCCTTCCCAGGGGATTTGGGGACCCAAAATCCTGCAGGAATCATGAAAAAACTCTGGAATTTTGGCCTCACCTGTAAAGAGAAACAACAGGTTTATATTGAAATTCCCTGTGCAACATTCCCCCCACCAAAAAAAACAAAAAAAATCTTCCCTGGCTTGCAGGAACCAGCAGGGACACGAGTGAGGAGAACCTGAGGAGGCTTAAAAACGAAACAGGAATTAAAAAAAAATAAACAACAACAACAGCAACAACGAAAAGAAAAAGACCAGAGATACCACAGGGTACAAAATAGGAATTATTTATATTTTTTTTTCTTTTTTTTTTTCTCCAAAAGAAAAAAAAAAAAAAACAAAACCAAAAAGAGTTCCCAGCTATTGAAAGATCTCTGCTGTAAGAAGTGACTAAATAGAAAGGGACAGGGCTGGCCCCAGACAGCCAGACCAGGTACAAACAGTGTCAGAATCACAGGGGCTCACACGCAGCAGTGAAATCCATCAATTCATCTTGGCAAAGGGCTTTGGGGTTTTTTTTTTTTTTTTTTGTTGTTGTTTTTTTCTGTTAAAAAAATCAGGAGGGAAAAGGGGAAATAAAGCAGGGGGGAAATGCCCAGGACATTTCCCACAATGGTTAAACCAGAAACCGTCCTTGGCTCGAGGGGTCTCACTCATCCTCTCCCAGCACAGCCCCCCGTGCTCTGAGCACACATTTCATAGCAAAAAGGGCTTTTCAACCTTTTTTTCTTTCTTTCTTTCTTTTTTTTTTTTTTTTTTTTTTTGTCTGTTTGCAGTGGACACACAAGTGCTAAAACAGTGAATTCATCTCCTGGCTGAGGGGCAGCAGGGCACAGACCCCACATCCAGCTCAGCTCAGCTCAGCTCAGGACTTTGGGAACCAAAGTTTACCATAAATACTCTTGGAGCTCCCCACCAAGTTCGGGGAGGAATTTTTTTTTGTTTGTTTTGTTTTGTTTTGTTTTTTTTCCTCCCCCACCCACCAAAAAAAAAAAAAAAAAAAAAAAAAAAAAAAATTTCTGGGTGGAATTCTTGCCCTTCAGAAAAGTCCCCGTGTGGCTCCTCCCCAGGGCATCTCCCACCCCCCAACACACACAGAGCCCCCCCTGGGGCCGGGCCAGCCCGGGCAGGGCCAGCCCGGAGGGGCCTCGGGAACACAAGAAGACACAGGGAATGGCGACCAGCCCCGAGCCCACCACCCTCCCCCCTTTCCCCAAAGTTTCTCGGCGCTGTCGGACAAAGTCTGGGGTCGCACGGAGCGGCCTCTCGCCACCCCCGAGAGCAGAGCCCGAGCTCGGCGCGGGTCCCGCCGGGCTCCCCGCTGCTCAAAGCGCTGCGGCGGCAGCGGCGGCGCAGCCGGGGCCGCTTCCACAAAAGCTCGAGATGAACCGGGCCGGGTTTAGGATTGCTTGAGCCGCTTGCGGGGCGGGCCCAGGAACGGGCACTGAGCCGAGGCCAGAGAGCGATAGGCCTCGGCCACCAGGTGAGGGTGAGACACCACCATGGACTTCCAGCCAGACGTCTCCATCACGTCCGAGGCGTGGCTGGAACGGAGACACGGAGGGGTCAGGGGGCAACTGGGAGAACTGGGGTTAGAGACTGGGAGAACTGGGATAACTGGGGTTAGGGGGGAACTGGGAGAACTGGGATCACTGGGAATGGGGACTAGGGGAATAGGGAGTGGGATAACTGAGGTGACAGACTGGGATAACTGGGAAATATGGCCGGGATAATGGGGAACGAACAGGATGAGGGACTGGGATAAGCAGGAGCAAACTGGGATCAGGGACTGGGATAACAGGAGCAAACTGGGATCAGGGACTGGGATAACAGGAGCAAACTGGGATCAGGGACTGGGATAAGCAGGAGCAAACTGGGATCAGGGACTGGGATAACAGGAGTAAACTGGGATCAGGGACTGGGATAACAGGAGTAAACTGGGATCAGGGACTGGGATAACAGGAGCAAACTGGGATCAGGGACTGGGATAACAGGAGTAAACTGGGATCAGGGACTGGGATAACAGGAGCAGCCCTGCAGGCTCTTGCCAGGGCCCTGAGGAACTCGGGGTTTCTCCTGCTGGGCTCTCTCTGAGGGGTCTGGCCCCGTTTCAGGAGAAGCTGCAGCACATTCCAGGTGGGATGGCAGAGCAGGGAACTGATCCCAGCTCCCAGAACATTCCAGGTGGGATGGCAGAGCTCACATTCCAGGTGGGATGGCAGAGCTCACATTCCAGGTGGGATGGCAGCACAGGGAACTGATCCCAGCTCCCAGAACATTCCAGGTGGGATGGCAGCACAGGGAACTGATCCCAGCTCCCAGCACAGGGATGGTTTCAATCGATATAAAAAGCACGGGAGGAGCTGCACCCAGTGACAGAAATGTTCCATTTATTTATTAAAGCTTGGCTGGGATTTTCCATCTGCTGCTGGATGGAGAGCTGCAATCAATCCCTCAGCATCAAATCATGGAATGCTTTGGGCTGGAAGGACCTTAAAGCTCATCCAGCTCCCCAGCTCCTGCTATCCCAGGATGATTCCAGGATCAGAATTCCCTGATCCTGCCCTGCCTGCAGCTTCTGGGGATCCCAGGAAGCTCCAGAGCAGCTCCCAGGCTGGAGAACCCCAGGGGAACGAGGCTGAGCTGGGTTTGGAATGCTGGATAAACCATGGATCACAGGGAGGGAACTCAAAAATGACAGAGCAAAACCTTCCCTGCAGGGGCCAGCACGGAGTGGGAGCATTTAACAATTTAACAATTTAACAATTAACAAATCTGGGATCTTGGGATGGGAAGGAACCTGGACTTGGTTGGTTTGGAGTGAGCAGGGAAAGAGAAATGGGAAAGGGGAAGGGAAAAAGGGGGGAAAAGGGAAAATGGAAGGGAAAAGGAAAAGGTTTGTCCATCCTGGAGTAATTACTCACTAATTAATGAAGTCCACAGCCTGGGTTTTGAGCTGGTCTGCGCTGTGCAGGTCAGCCAGGATCAGGATCTCAGCTGCATTCTCCACGGACAGGTTACTGCAGAGAGCATCCTCACACATCACCTTCAGCCTCTCCAGGGCATACTGGGACAAAACCATGGAATTACCCCTGGAATTACCCCTGGAATTACCCCTGGGTACTGCCCAGGGCATCCTCACACATCACCTTCAGCCTCTCCAGGGCATACTGGGATAAAATCATGGAATTCCAGCAGGGAACACCTCAGGGGGGTGGGAATCCTCAAGTTCTGCTCCTCCACTTCAGGTTTGTACCTGGAATTTTGTGGGATCTTTGCTCTGGGATTGGCTCCATCTCTATGGATTGATTGATTGATTGATTGATTGATGATTGGTTTCAGGATCTCACTGAGATTTCCCTGCCAGGGCTGGATTTGAAGGCTCAATCCCAGCTCCTGAACCCTGGCTGATAACACAGGCTGAGCACTGGGGAGTTTTCTCTGGCAAATTGAGAGGGCAAATCAAATTTCTTTGCTAATGTGTCTCAATAAATGAAGCAGCGTGTGGGGCCAGCCCTGGGTTTGATAATTGCCTGTCAGAGCCTCCAATGTAACAAATAAAGCTGGGCACTCTTCCTCTGGAGATGGAACATTCTCTTCCATGTATCCACTTTTTAACTTCCATTTTTTGCTACAAAGAACTCATTTTTAATTACATTGTTGGCCCAGAGTGGCCACTGTGGGCTCTCAGCAGCAACATTTCCCTTCCCTCCTTTTTTTAATTCCACCTCTCTCCCCCATCCTCCTGCACTGGGAGCTGCTGAAGTTGAATTTTGGTTGGTTTTGGGCTAATTACAGCTTTTCCCTAAGGGACAGCAGAGCTCTGAGGGAGCTGCTTCAGTCCCTGGGGGAAATATTGGATGCTTGATGTGTTTTCCTGGAGGAGTTTTTTTATTTCTGTTTTTTTTTTTTTAATTTTTTTTTTAATTCCTGCTTTTAAAGCCCACAAGGAGCTGGAAAGGGAAAGCAAAGCTGTGTTAGAAGGCAGGAAAATCAGAATTAAAACTCTGCCTGCCCTCAGTGCTGCTGCCCCAAGGCAATGCCTTGGAATCCTGGATAATCCTGGATAAACACCAGGAATCCTGGGCATGGCTGTGATCAATCCTGGAATCTCCTGGCTCTGATTCCCACCTCAATCCTGGCTGGAATTCTGGGATTTTTCCCTCCTCAGCCAGCCCTGGGACACAGAAGGACACAAAGAACCCCCAGCACAGAATCCCAGGATTCCAGGAGCTGGGGAGAATCCCAGGATTTCAGAGACTGCACCAGGCTCCATTCCCCAGGGAATTCCAGCAGGAAAACCAGCACCAGCTCCCACTGCAGGATTTCCAGAGCCCCAGGAAGGGCTGGCAGGAGGCAGGGCAGGAGCAGAACTGTTTGTCCAGGCTCAGCACTGCTCCAGGGATTTGGGAATAAGCACATGGAAAACATCCCTGGGCCAGTTCTGTAATTGTGTGCTCAGCCCAGCTCGGATCATGCTGAACAGGCTCTTCTGGGAGCTCCCAAAAATCCTTAAAAATGAGCAGCAGAGCAAAAAAAAAAAAAATTCCTGCAGGTTTAATGGGAAGATCTGCAGCAGAGTCCTCTGGAAGCTTCAGAAATGTTTAAAAATGAGCAGTGGAGACAGAAATTCCTGCTGGATCTCCAGCTGTGCAGCTCCAGATGTGCTCTGTGTCAATCTGATGGTCCAGGTGTGGCTCCAGGTTCCCCAATTCCAAGGATTCTGCCCATCCCAAGGCTCTGGGAGCACTGTGGAAAGGAAATCCCAGGGCATTCCCATCTCCCCCAGCATCCATAAATCCCAAATTCACCTTGTCAGCAGCTGCCAGCAGATCATCTGCCATCTTGTCCAGGTTTGGGGCCTTGCCAGTGTAAATGAAACACATCATCTCCTTGAACACCTCGGGCTCCACGTCGTTGATCTCCACCCGGTTCTGCAAGGGGAAAAAAGGAGATTTTTGGGGTCTGACAAGGGGGATCCAGGGCTCATCCCACCCCAAAGACCTGCAGTGTCACAGGGAAAGTGGTTACAGGGTGTTGAACTTGAAAAAGAAAAGGGGAAAAAGGAGGGGGAAAGAGGGAAAGGAGAGGGGGAAAGAGAGGGGGAAAGGAAGGGAGGAAAAGAGAGGGGAAAGAGGGGGGAAAAGGAAGGAAAAGAAAATACATGGATGGAGTAAGAACTCTAAGCTGTATCCCACATTCTCCACTTCTCCCTGTGTCCCCCAGCCTCTTTCCCAAGGGAACAAAGGGACAATTGATCCCAAAACCCTTTTTTCCTGCTCCCTTCAGGGAGAGGAGCAGTTCCAGGTGCCAGAGGGGACCCCCCTGAGCAGGACCCCCCTGAGCAGGACCCCCCTGAGCAGGACCCCCCCCCTGAGCAGGATCATTCCCTCAGGCCTCACCTTTTTGCTCTCCTCCATCTCGTGCTCGAACATGGCACTGAACACGGGGGATCGTGCTGTGGGGAACAGAGGGAACAGAGCTCCTTGGGAATGCTGAACCCTCTGGGAATGCTGAACCCTCTGGAAAGGGCTGGATGCTGCTGCCAGCACCTCCCCAGCTCCCTGCACCTCCCAGCAGGGTTTTCCAGACTCCCTTGGATGCCTGAAGTGTGCCAGGCCAGGCTGGACATGGCTTGGAACACCCTGAGACAGTGGGAGGTGTCCCTGCCATGGATGAGCTCTGAGCTCCCTCCATCCCAGACCATTCCCTCCATCCCAGACTATTCCCTGATCCCAATCCATTCCCTCCATTCCAATCCACTCCCAATCCATTCTCTGATATCAAACTACTCCCTCCATCCCAATCTATTCTTTCCATCCTAAACCATTCCCTCCATCCCAAACCCCTCCCTGGCAGTCCCGGGTACCTGCCAGGATGGCTCTGTGACTCCACCCCCTCCATTCCCAGATCCCAAACCCCTCCCAGGGCACCCCCAGGTACCTGCCAGGATGGCTTTGTGGCTCCACACCAAACCACTCCCCCCATTCCCAGATCCCAAACCCCTCCCAGGACACCCCCAGGTACCTGCCAGGATGGCTCTGTGACTCCACCCCCTCCATTCCCAGATCCCAAACCCCTCCCAGGACACCCCCAGGTACCTGCCAGGATGGCTTTGTGGCTCCACCCCCTCCATTCCCACATCCCAAACCCCTCCCTGGCCCCCCAGGACACCCCCCAGGACACCCCCAGGTACCTGCCAGGATGGCTTTGTGGCTCCATCCCAAACCACTCCCCCCATTCCCCGATCCCAAACCCTTCCCTGGCCCCCCAGGACACCCCCCAGGACACCCCCAGGTACCTGCCAGGATGGCTTTGTGGCCCTTGAACTCCTGGCCGGCCACGCAGAGGCAGCAGTCGGTGAAGCGCGAGTTCTCCCAGAGCCCGCCCAGCTCGTCGGCCAGGCGGCACTCGGGCACCTTCACCATGTTCATGGTGTTCTGGCCCGAGATGTTCACTGAGTCCTGCACCACGCTCACCTGGGGACAGCCACGCTCAGGGACAGCCCCCGGGCCTGCACAGCCCTGCTCTGGGCCAGGGCAGGGCAGCCCGGGGCACCCACAGAGCCCGGGGCAATGAAAACCCTCAATTCAGGCACAGGGGGTTCCAAATTCCCCACTTTTAAAGGATTCTTTGCACCTGCACCATCCCAAATCCCAGATCCCAGCAGGTTTCCCCCTCAGCCCCACACTGACAGCACGTCCATGCAATCCATGAGGAGGTTTCTGAAGGAAGTGGAACTGGATTTTTGCTCTTTCCTGATTTTTTCCACACACCACACCTGACCCAGTTTCTCCCTCCATCATTGTGAGGCCTCCCCAATCAATAATGCAACAGCCAGCACACCAGGGGAACGAGGGACCCACAGGGGCAGTGTCTGACCCCACAGTGCCCCATGCTTCCCCTTCCAGGGGAGTTAAACACCCTAAAACACAACCAGACCCCACTCCAGGAGAGTTAAACACCCTAAAATACAATCATACCCAAGGAAATCAAGGAAAAAGCAAAGGAAAAAGCAAAAGAAAAAGGAAAAAGCAAAGGGAAGGAAAGGATAAAGGAAAGGAAAAGAAAGGATAAAGGAAAAAGCAAAGGATAAAGGAAAGGAGAAGGATCCCAGCCCTGATGCCAAACCAAAGGATTTGTTTCTGCCATGCCAGGATCTCCTCTCTCCTCCCATTTTGTGTTCAAGGAAGGGCTCCCTCCATCCCCAGGAATTTCTGCTGCTGATCAAACATCCTTGAGATGTTTGTTCATTTAAATATGTGCATGATTATGATGGCCAAAACCTGAAAAAAAAAAAAACCACCCCAAAAAACAAACCAAAAACCCCCAAAAATCCCAGCTGTCAAAGGACTTTGAAGCCCTTCTTTTATTCCTGAAAGAAAACACAGCAAAAAAAAAGACTCCCAGAAAAAAACAGTGCAGGAGATGCAAGGAGAGAACAACTTGTTCTGCTCTTTTCTGGCAAAAAAAAAAACCAAAAAACCAGCTCCAGGAAGGGGCTTGCAGTTAAAAAGACAATGGGAGTGAGGCACAAGAAGCTCTGAAGACACTAAATTAGAGTTTCTATTTGCTCATTAAGGTTTTCCAACTTAAATCTCTGGGTTTGGAAATAACTGGCTGCATCTTTGCCTGGAATAGCACAAGTGAAATAATAATGATGTTGTAGAAGAACACAAACACAACGAGCAGAAAATGGTGATTGCTGTAAAATCCCCTTTTCTCTCATTTTTCTCTGTGCTGGCTGTGCAGACACATGGAAGGAAATAAAGAGAAGCTCTCCTTCAGTGAGCAGGGCAGTTCAGGCTGGGATTATCCCAAGTGAGCCCCAAATCAAGGAACACAAACTGAGGGATGGGAACACCAAAGCACTGAGAAATGATCATCAAACCTGCCCAAATCCCATCAACATTCCAGGGAAAATGGAGCAGGAAGCTGAGGGATGGATCAGGGAAGGGAAAAAGGAACAGCCAGAGTAGGGTCAGACATCCAGCAGTGAGCCTGAGCCTGTGAGAGCCAGGGAAGGGCCAGCCCTGCTGTGAGCTGCAGGACCTGTCCTGAATGGGGCTGCAGGACCTGCCCTGAATGGGGCTGCAGGACCTGCCCTGAATGGGGCTGCAGGACCTGCCCTGAATGGGGCTGCAGGACCTGCCTGGAGCTCCCTGGGGATGCAGGACCTGCCTGGAGCTGCTGGAGCTACCTGGAGATGCAGGACCTGTCCTGAATGGGGTTGCAGGACCTGTCCTGAATGGGGATGCAGGACCTGCCTGGAGTGCCCTGGGGATGCAGGACCTGTCCTGAATGGGGCTGCAGGACCTGCCTGGGGCTCCCTGGGGCTGCAGGAGCTGCCCAGGGCTGGCAGCAGGGCTCACCTCACAGAACAGGGTCAGTTTATCATCTGGCAGGAGCCCGTTGGCCTCGTCCAGCAGGAAATCTCTCCTGATGAACTTCTTGAATCCCCAGTCCTTGCCTTGCACGAAGCGATAGGCGCGCTGGCTCTCTGCGGGATAGGCCCGGCTTAACCCAGGCCAGGCCACAGCACAGCCCAAAGCCTGGCCCACATCAGCCCACGAGGGGTTTCACACACACACACACACACACACACACACAGGGCTCTCACCCACCCCAGGAGGGCTTTCAGTCCCCCAGAGGGTTTCACTCACACAAAGAGTGGTTTCATCCACCCCAGGAGGGGTTTATCTCCCCCCACAGGGGTCTCATCCACCCTAGGAAAGGTTTCACCCACCCCACAGGGGTCTCATCCACCCCACAGGGGTCTCACCCACCCCACAGGGGTCTCACCCACCCCAGGAAAGGTTTCACCCACCCCACAGGGGTCTCACCCACCCCACAGGGGTCTCATCCACCCCACAGGGGTCTCATCCACCCCAGGAGAGGTTTCACTCACACAAAAAGGGGTTTCACTCGTTCCAGACGGGTTTCCCTCACCCCAGAAGGTCTTACTCACACAAAGAGGGGTTTCTCTCACCTAAAAGGGTCTCACTCACTCCAAGAAGGGTCTCACTCACATAAAGAGGGATCTCACACATCCAAAGGGGGGTTTCTTCTCCCTAGAAGGGTTTCCCCCACCCAGAAGGATCTCACTCACCCCAGAGGGTTTTCTCCCCTCAGGAAGGGTTTCCCCCACCTAAAAGGGTTTCACACCCCAGGAAGGGTTTCCCCCACCCAGAAGGATCTCACTCACCCCAGGAAGGGTTTCCCTCACCCCAGGAAGGGTTTCCCTCACCCCAGGAAGGGTTTCCCCCCCTCAGGAAAGGTTTCTTTCCCCGGAAGGGTCTCACTCACCCATGGCCTTGGTCTCCTCCCCCTTGGCATTGAGGATGGAGAATTTGAACTTGGCCCTGACCTCGCTCTTGGGGCAGCTCACGAGCAGCAGGTACAGGGACAGGTAATCCTTGCTCTCCTCGTCCAGGCCCTTGGGGTTCACACGTAAACACCTGCAAAGGGGCACGGGCAGGGTCAGGGAAGGGATTTCCATGTGGGATTCCCACATTTCCCCAGCAAACCAGGGCTGGTAACAAGCCCTGAGCCCCAGGGGAGCACAGGGAGGGTGAAAGGAGCAGAGCTGGGGTACAGCTGCACCCTCACACTGAGAAAAACACCCAGGAATTCTGAGCAAAACAAGAAAGCCCCAGGGAGAAGGGCTGGAATGGCTGAGAAAACCCCTGGGTACCAATCCTCAGAAAAGGAAAGTGAAATAAATAAGATGGAAGGAATGGGTTGGAGGAAGCACAACAAATGCAGAGAAATGGTTGGTAAAATTCCACAGGAGGCAACTGCAAGGAACAAGGGATTTCTGGAAGGTCGGTGGTTCTTAAAAAAAAAATAAAAACAACCAGGGTTAAAAGGAAAATCTCCTCCTGTGTGAAGAAAAGGCAGGAAGAGGCTCCTCCATGACCTGAAACCTGACACAGAATCCAGCAAGAACAAAAAGCAGACAGATAATGAACAGCTCCCACACACAGGGACCAAATGCACAGATCCAGATGTTGCAGGGAGGGCACAAAGGTGACAGGAACAAAGGCAGGCCAAGGAAAGCACAGCTCTGCCACCCAAAGGACAGTGACAGAGCTGTCACTGTATCCCGTGGATACAGCTCGTCCTGGGGCTGCTTCCCCACGGATTGTGCTGCAAAGGGAAATTCTGAACTGCTGCACATCGGGGGAAAAGCAGGAATGAGAGCCCAGGGATGCAGCAGGACAGGGCTCAGAGCAGACACAGGCTCTGAGCAAAGTCCACTCGGAGTTACTGGAAATCACTGAGGCCTCAGGGAAGATAAGGGAGGTTTAGAGGAAAGGGAAAGGCCCCAAACGAGGTCATGCTGAAGAGGCAGCAGCTGCTGGGCAGGAGCAGTGAGAGGACATTGGCACTTCCCTCATCCCTGTGCTCTCCACAAATAAACTGACATTTACAGCAAGGGGTTCACAGCAGCAAAAATTCCCTTGTGAACCCCACAGAACTGGGAGGGTGAAATGGGCTGTGCACCCTCCCAGCCTCACCTGGATTTGGCACAGAAATCTGTTTTGAAGGTAAATAAATCTGGTTTGGTTTGTGTGCAAACACTGCTGAGGCATTGGGGCTGTGCTGGGCAGGATAACAATGCTCCCATGGATTCCCTGTGTCCCAAAGCCCCCAAATCCCCAGTGCTCAGCCCCTGGCTCTGGATGTTCCCATGGATTCCCTGTGTCCCAGAGCCCCCAAATCCCCAGTGCTCAGCCCCTGGCCCTGCTCTCACCACTTGAGTTTGTCGTTGGCTCCAGAGGAGAAGGTCGAGCTCTTGATCACCTCCCCCATCTCCTCCCGGCAGAAGCTGAAGTTGTTGATGGTCCACATGTAGGAGAACTTCACCACCTTGATCTGGGGGAGACAATGGCAGCTGAGGAACTGCTGTGGAACTGCTGTGGAACTGCTGTGGAACTGCTCTGTGTAACTGCACTGATTGTTGTGCAACTGCTGTGTAAGTGCAGTGATTGCTGTGTGTACCTGCCATAACTACCCTGTGTGTAACTGCAGTGTGTAACTCCACACCCACCCTAACCCCTGGAGCTGTACCCGTGTGTAACTCCAGCTGTAGCTGTGTGTAACTCCAGCTGTACCTGTGTGTAACTCCAGCTGTACCCGTGTGTAACTCCAGCTGTACCCGTGTGTAACACCAGCTGTACCCGTGTGTAACACCAGCTGTAGCTGTGTGTAACTCCAGCTGTACCTGTGTGTAACTCCAGCTGTACCTGTGTGTAACTCCAGCTGTACCTGTGTGTAACACCAGCTGTACCTGTGTGTAACTCCAGCTGTACCTGTGTGTAACTCCAGCTGTACCTGTGTGTAACTCCAGCTGTAGCTGTGTGTAACTCCAGCTGTAGCTGTGTGTAACTCCAGCTGTACCTGTGTGTAACTCCAGCTGTAGCTGTGTGTAACTCCAGCTGTACCCGTGTGTAACTCCAGCTGTACCTGTGTGTAACTCCAGCTGTAGCTGTGTGTAACACCAGCTGTACCCGTGTGTAACTCCAGCTGTACCTGTGTGTAACTCCAGCTGTACCCGTGTGTAACTCCAGCTGTACCTGTGTGTAACACCAGCTCTCGGCCACCGGCCCGCTGGACATCTCTGCCGGAGGGGGGGGACTCGGCACCCGGGACATCGCCAGCTTGGGAGTGGGGAGGGGCACGGGAGGCAGGAATGGGGTCAGCTGCACCTGGGGGGGAGAGAGAGACCATCAACAACCAGGAGAAACCAGGAACAGCCAGCAGAAATCATCAACAACCGTCAGAAACCATCAACAGTCAGCAGAAATTATCAACAACCAGCAGAAACCATCAACAACCATCAACAGCCAGCACAGAACAGGGTCAGCTGCACCTGGGGGAAGAGAGAGACCAGAAACCATCAACAACTATCAACAACCATCAGAAATCATCAACAACCATCATAAATCATCAACAACCATCAGAAATCATCAACAACCAGCAGGGAAAAGAGCTGAATTTCGTTCTGGAGAGAGTAAACCCATAGAAATCAACAATCAGCAGGGAAATGGAGCTGAGCTGTGCCTGGAGGGACAGGAACGGACAAATCAAACCCAACTGGAGGGGATAAATTCCTCTCTGTCCCCTCCAAACACCCTCCAGACTCGATGTGACAAGGGAAGGCTGCACTGAGGCATCTCCACGAGCACAGAGCTCCCCCAGGCCGAGCCCGGAGCCAGCACTGAGGGTTTGGCACAGGGAAGGGCCCGGGCTGAGCCTTCTGCTCACGGCTTTGTGTCCTGCAGCACCTCACACACCACGGGGACAAGAGGGAAAGCAGGCAGGGATTTGGGGACTGGCCACCTGTCTGCATGCTGAGCTACAAGATGGTCAGGGATGGAAAGGCTTCAGCAGGAGCAGGAAATAAATAAAGCATGAGAGCAGGCCTGAAACTGGGTTTTGTTGTTAAAATTGCAGTAATTTCAGTGATTTGGTTTTTAACTAACAGCTTTTTACTCGTTGCCACGAGTGTTCTGATCTCTGAAAATGCAGATTTTATTTGAGAAGAGTTAAAAGGATGGATTAAAAAAAAAAGGCATAAAACTAATTTAAAATAACTTTGGAATAATCTGAAACAGCAATTCCACGGCCCCTCCACACAGCCCTGGCAGGGAGTTCTCCATGGGCTGGGTTTGCTGCTCAGGACACCTCAGGTGTCACCAGGTGTCACCTCCCCAGCAGTGCTGGCACCCCCGGGCTGGAGCAGGATGGAAAAGCACGGCAGGTTTGAGGGAAATATTCGGGAAATAATTCAGATATCACAGCTCAGGAGAGGCAGGGACACACGGCAGGCACAGGCAGAAATATCAAACACAGGAAACAAAACTGCAAATATTATTTTATGGCCCCGTGTGTACAGTGGGAGTTTGCTACTCCTCGGCTATAAATAACAAACTCCTGGCTCGGGACTGAGCTAAAATCAGAGCGATTCTCACCCCATTCGCGAGCACTTCCAGATGGAGACATCGGATCCGCACAGGAAATGTTCCCTTGTCACCCTGCCCAAGTCCCCTCCCGGCCCCACAGCTCAGCCCCGGGAACCCCTGGAGAGCCCACACCTCACCTGGCACAGGTGGGCACGGAAACTCCACAAAGAATCCCGGGACAAACCCAGAAATCAGCGGAGTTTAACCCCAAAAATCTGTCACCTTCTGAGGATAAAGCAACTCCTAAGAAAGGCAGGGAAATTCCTGGGGAATTGCACTTCCAGATGCACTCAGAGGGAGGAAGGAGGGAGGGAAGGAAGGAAATTTTTAATTGAGGCTTTTGAGGGGTTCTTGGTGCTTTTTGGGGTTTCTGGTCCTTCCCCAAGTCGGGAGAGGCCACATCTCATCCCTCTTCCCACCGGGAAAATTCCTGTGTCCGTCACTGATGGGATGGGATGGAGATGGGGATGGGATGGGATGGGGAGGGGATGGGATGGAGATGATGGGGATGGGGATGGGGATGGGATGGGGATGGGGATGGGGATGGGGATGGGGATGGGGATGGGGATGGGGATGGGATGGGGATGGGATGGGGATGGGGATGGGATGGAGATGGGGATGGGATGGGGATGGGGATGGGGATGGGATGGGGATGGGGATGGGGATGGGGATGGGGATGGGGATGGGGATGGGGATGGGGATGGGGATGGGGATGGGGATGGGGATGGGGATGGGATGGGGATGGGATGGGGATGGGGATGGGGATGGGGATGGGATGGAGATGGGATGGGATGGGGATGGGGCAAAGGGGGAAGGAAGAACGAGCCACGGATCAGGGAGTGACCCCCCGGAATGGGAGTGACCCAAAATCACGGAACGGATACAATTAAATGTTTCTCTCCTGAGCACTGCAGTGTATCTTCACCAACATTCCTGACCTTACAAGACCCCAATACCTAAAATGAGCCCATTTCAGATTAACCTCTGGGCTTGTGCTGTGTTTAACTCTGTCCCAGCTGGGCACAAGGCCCTTCTCTGCTCCTGGAAAATGATTTCTGTTGTCACAGGTTGGATCAAAGTTGCTGTGTTTAATTCACAGCCCGAATGTGACACCAGGCCCAGCCTCAAATGCACAACTTAAACCTCGTGTCTGTGCCTAAAGCCCTTCTTAAATCCTAGACCAGAACCTTCCCAGGAGGATCTGTAACACAGGCTGAGAAAAGCTGAGCCGAGCTCTTAATATGAGAATTTCAGCCCTTTTTGCTCTAAAATCAGCAGAATCTGCTGCATCCATGGCCAAGCCAGCACCTTCCAGATGGGAATGTTTAATCCCTGCCACGATCCTGACTTGATGAACTCCACAGATGCCTAAAAATAAACTTCATAAACTCTACAGATGCCTAAAAATAAACTTTATAAACTCCACAGATGCCTAAAAATCCCTGGAGCTCTGAGGCCAGCGACACCTCAGCTCACAGCAGTGCAAGCCCTGCCTGCAGCCAGAGAATTCCCTCCCAGGAATTCCCAAGAATTCCCCAGGCACTGGCCACAGTCGGTGCTTTGGTGCCTTTCCAGCCCTAAAAACGTGAAGAAAAAATTCCAAAACAACCCCAGCCCCCTCCTCCCCAGTTCCAGCTCAGTGTTTTCCTCCTCCTCAGCATCACAGAGACTTCCAGAACCTCTCATGGAACAGCACAAAACCCACAGGGATCACCCCCAGCTCCTGGCCCTGCACAGGACATCCCAAAATCCCGATCCTGGCAGCTCCCGGAGCTCCAAGGATGTGCTCATTCCCTGGGGAGCTGTTCCAGTGCCCCACCGCCCTCTGCGGGAAGAACATTTCCCTAAAATCCACCCTAAATCCCCCAAACCCAGCCCAAATCCCTCCTGACAGCCCTCGGAGAGAAGAGCTCAGCACTCGATTATCACTCGATTATCAGCCAACTCCTTCCCCCCTCAGCAAGCAGCGAAAGGACGTTTAAAAGCACCGGAGGACATTCAAAAACACCAAAACACCAACAAAAAGAACCGAATCCGTTTCCGGATCGGCTTCTGAGCTGCTCCTCCACCTCCTCGGGGGTGCAACCACCTCAAGCCCACAGCTGGTGCCCCGTCAGGTGTTTCTGGACTTGGCCACGCGTTTTTTATTTCTCAGCTCCGAGCACGGCCGCCTCGCAGCACTGAGGAAGGAGCAGCTCCCTGTCAATAAAAGGGTTTTGGCCGTTCCCCTGTGTTTATTTTGGGCTCTCTCCATTTTCTGGCAGGTTTTTGCTGGGTTTCCTCCCTGCACCGAGCAGCAAAACCCCGGCAGAGCGAGGCTGGAGGAATCGGCGAGATCTTACATAATCCTCCAGCCGTGCACAAATCCAGGCGGGCTGGGATCCCACAGAATTCCTGAGGAATTCCCATAGAGCAGGGATCCCACTGAATTCCCAGGGATCCCACAGAATTCCCAAGGAATTCCCGAGGAGCAAGGATCCCACAGAAATCCAGAGGAGCAGGGATCCCACAGAATTCTCGAGGGATTCCCATAGAGATGGGATCCCACAGAATTCCTGAGGAATTCCCGAGGAGCAAGGATCCCACAGAATTCCCGAGGGATTCCCACGGAGCTGGGATCCCACAGAATTCCTGAGAAATTCCCGAGGAGCAGAGATCCCACAGAATTCCTGAGGAATTCCCGAGGAGCAGGGGTCCCACAGAATTCCCGAGGAATTCCCGAGGAGCAGGGGTCCCACAGAATTCCCGAGGAATTCCCATAGAGCAGGGATCCCACTGAATTCCCAGGGATCCCACAGAATTCCTGAGGAATTCCCGAGGAGCAGGGGTCCCACAGAATTCCCGAGGAATTCCCCCCAGCACGGGGAACTGGAGCTGCCTGCCCCATCTGGCAGGGATAACAACACTCGGGACTGGGATGATCCCGAGTTCCCAGGGGCCAGGAATGAGCAGCAAATCCCACAGGGAAAAGCTGGAGTGAGGCTGGGACTGGAAAACCTCGCTGGGAAAAAGCTCAGCCCTCACTCCCAGATTAACCCAGAGCTCACCCCAGTGGAAACTGGGACAGGAGCTGCTGGGTTAACTGGGTTTAACGTCTATTTATTTATCAGGGATATCAGCATCTCCCGAGCCTCCTCCACAGGAAAAGAGCAGGAAATTGGAGTGAGGCTGGCACAAGAAACAATGCTTTTTAAAAGTATTTCAGTGTGGGCTGGGCAGGCAGAGATGGCCTCACTTTAACTCCCCTCCTTGACCTGTGTTTGTGCCCAAATCCCCGAGATTTTGGGGAGAAAAGGGGTGGGTTTAGAACAGGAACTGCACTCCAGGCTGTCAAACGTGGAGCAGTTTCCATTTGATGGGCACAGTTCTGTGTCACTGTCCTGAGGCAGGGACAGCAGGACACCCTCCGAGCACTCTCCTGTCCTGAGCTCAATCCCACCCTAACAAAGCATCAAAAAGGAGAAAAAAAAAAATCTGGTTTTTCTTCAGGTGACAACAAAACAAGGGGCAAAGTGACACCAAATCGTTGTGGGCAGCTGTTTGGAAATTGTCACTGAAAGACAAAGCAGGTGGATGTTTTACTTAAACAATTCAGGGTTTGGAGTTCTGTTTTATAAAGCATAAATAAGTGTCATTCTTCAGACTCTCACAACAAGCCACCACTTAGAACTCCAAAGTCAAAGTGAAAAAGGGAGGAAATGAGGGAAAAGTGTTTTATTTTTTTCTTTTCCTCATGTCAGGACGGTGCTTTAGAACCACAACACAAACACGTCCGGCAGTGCTGGGTTAGAGCTGACAGCAGATCCCATCACACCTGATCACTCGTGCCCCTGTCAGAACTCCTGTCAGACCCAGACAATCCCACCTCCCGCTCCGGGCTCTCTGCTTTCCCTTTGGAGCACCGGGAATGCGGCCCGTGCTGGGCAGCAGCACCAGCAGCGCTCCAGGATGGCCCCAGCTCCCCGGGAAAGGGAATTATTTCCTTTTCCACACTGCAGGATGATGCACCATTTCCTCCAAACAGCACCACAGGCCCCACACTCTCCTGGGGAGCAGCAGCGGCGATCCCGGCTCTGATTCTCACCCGGCCCAGCCTCGGGAAGGAGCCCAAGGTCCGGGCCAGGCCACAACCTGTCACCCGTCCGGCCTGATCCCATCCTCATCCCAGCGCTCCCACTCCGGCCCGCTTCCCTTTCTCCCACTCGTGCTCCCTCCCCCGGCTCCAGGCACTCCACAGCCCCTCTCCCCCAGCCTGGCGATCTCCAGGAATGCCCGCCCCATGTTTTTCCCCAACTTTTCCCCACCGCCCCCCCATCCCGTCCCTCAGGCCCTGCGCTCTCCCCCCCCCCCCCGCCCCCCCACTCCCCTCACAACTCCTTCCCCTCCGCTCTCACCTCGCGGCCCGAGGAGCGGCCCCGCCGGCGGTGCGGCGCTGCTGGGAGGCCGGAGGGAGGCGGGGAGCGCTGCCCGGGCAGGTGCGGTGTGTGGGGACGGCCCCCGGACCCCGCAGCCCCCTCAGGAGACCACCAGCAACCAGGGATCACTATTTGGCAGCATGTCCTCCCGGGCCGGTCTCCGCCGAGCGCGACCCGGGGATCACTATTGCGCAGGTGCCCGCAGCAGCTCAGCGCGCATGCGCGCGGGGCCGGGGTGGTGAGGTGGGGGGGGCCCAGGATATGGCGCTGCCCAGCGCTCCCCTCACGGCAGCGCATGCGCAGTGCGGGGCAGACGCCGCCGGCCACGCCCACCTCCCTTTACAGGCGCGCGCCCGTCGCGCGAGAGCTCTCCCGGCGTCGCGAGCACGCGCGGCCGGGCTGGCTCCGCGCACGCGCATTCCCTCACACCTCCCTTTGTGGCAGGTGCCGTCCCTGCTGCGCTTTCACACACAGATCACTTTGTGGCAGGCGTGCCCTGGCGGCCCTGCCCCTCCTGCTGCCCCGCTGATGAAAGCTCGTCTGGCAGCGCCGCTCAGCGGGCGCCGTGTGCCTCGCTGTCCATTCGCTGTCCCCGTGCCGTTCCACCGCCACTATGTCTGCCACAGAGCCCTGCCCCACACGGCCCTCGCAGGCGGCACCGCCTTCCCCCGGTCCTTAGAGAGGTTTCCAGGTGTGCCATCGCCTTTTTCCTCAAGGCTCTGTGAGGCGACACCTGCCTGAGGAATGGCGGGAATCATCTCCCCTCACGGACACCTGCCTAAGGAATGGCGGGAATCATCTCCCCTCACGGCTCCGTGAGGGGACGCCTTCCTGAGGCAATGGCGGGTGAGCTCCGTGAGGGGACACCTGCCTGAGGAATGGCAGGAACCATCTCCCCTCATGGACACCTGCATAAGGAAATGGGGGGAGCGATGTCCCCTCACGGCTCCATGAGGGGACACTTGCCTAAGGGAATGGCGGAAGACAGCTTCCCTCACGGACACCTGCCTAAGGAATGGCGGGAACCCTATCCCCTCACGGCTCCGTGAGGGGACGCCTTCCTGAGGGAATGGCAGGAACCATCTCCCCTCACGGACACCTGCCTAAGGAATGGTGGGAGCGATCTCCCCTCACGGCTCCGTGAGGGGACACTGCGGGAGAGGAAGGTGGGAACCATCACCGCGTTCCCTCATGGTTCCGTGAAGGGTCATGCCGGGGGAATGGCAGGAGCCATCTCCCCTTCCCTCACAGCTCCATGAGGGGACACTGCCTGCGGGAATGGCGGGTGCTCTTTCCCCTCACAACTCTGTGAGAGAGAGTTACCAAAATCTCCCAAAAACGTAATGAAAAACAAGACTCCACCCCTGGTTTTCAGCGTTATCGACTCAGGCCTTGCTTTCTCCTTGGCTCGGGCTCCCGGCTGACAAAGTTTCCCCCACACCCGTGCTGATACAAAACTTTTTTACTTATTTATACATTTTCAGCAAAGGAAGCAATTAATTTGTCGGTATAGCTCTTTTCTGCTATTTTGTAGCGGTTTGTAACCAGTGAGGCAAAGCTGTCATTGTTGCCAATCCTTAATTGCCTGAATGTTTGTAGAGAGTCTTATCCAGGGCCAGCCTTCCCCTCCTGCCACTTCCAGCCTCAGGGTGAATTAATTCCATTACAAAGCACCCCAATAACCAAATCAACCAGATTCCACAGCACAGCCACGCTCATTGAGATGGGAAATGCAAAATATTTTTGTTTTCTCTCTCCTTCTCCCAGGTGAGAACTGCTGCTGCTGGCCAGGGGCTTCCACATCCACCCACTGCTGGCTCCGGGATTATTGGGAATATTCTCCACAATGTTTTCCTGGCAAGTGTCTCCTCCAAAGCCTGAAATCCTTGGATGCTGCTGCATTCCTTCGTGTCCCCGAGTGCTGCCCGTGGTGACAGAGCAGCAGGTGATGTTGGCTCTGCGAGGTGCAGGGTTGGTGTTTGCATTCCCATTTCTCCTGGAAACCGCTTTTCACCCCTCTTCCCATTCCCATTTTTTATTCCCACCTAAACTGTGGATTTTTAGCGATGTGTTTCTCCTCTCAGAGCTGGAGTAGCAGAGGAAATTACAGCAGCAGTTTTGCAGACAACAAAGAGATCCCCCCCTCCCTGTCAGCCTCTCTGTAACCAGAACAAACAGAAATTCTCCTTTAATCCAGCACTGGCCAAGTGTCACTCTGCACTGGGGAAGTCAAGTTCTGTTTCAGGTTCTCCTGATCAAAATTCTCTTGTTCCCGGGAAGTGGGAAATTAAATTGGGCACCTGTGGAAAGGGAGGTGGAATTTCGGCTCTCCTCCCTTTGCAAAAGTTATTTAGCCCCCCTAAAAGAGAATTATTGTCACTTCTTCGTGTCTGGGGCACAATTCTGTGATAAATAAACAATTCCAGGTATTTGAACCTTGGCTATTCCGATGGGGATTTTGGCATGTGTGAAGGGAGAGCTCTGAATTCCCAGCTCCAGGGACAATTCCCACCAGGCAGGTGGCATTTCCCTGGAACAAGGGACACCAAACGCTGCCCTAGCCCAGGTTTGGAGGTGTCACCCCTCTCAATTTGATTTCCACGGGAAGCTGATTAAACCAAGCT
Organism: Sturnus vulgaris; assembly: GCF_052056855.1. NCBI lineage: Eukaryota > Metazoa > Chordata > Aves > Passeriformes > Sturnidae > Sturnus > Sturnus vulgaris. Next base: position 3,235,922 of record NC_142269.1, on the reverse strand, counting down.
CTGAGAGGAGCTGTGTGCAAGAATTTTAACTAGCTGCTGCTTTTTAATATTCACTTCCTCTTCGGGTTTAATTATTTTGTTCCTGCGTTTTCCCTTTCAATTTACTAAAACTCCAGAAATGTAATTAGGGAGAGGCTGAGCTGCAGAGAGCTGCCAGCGTTTCTGTGCCGTGATGAACAGGAGCAGCCCAGCCTCCAGGACAGGATTCCAATCATTATCCCCTTATCCAGGAAGGATCTGCGGCACGTCGGGATCAGAGCTATTGAAAATGCAGCGCTAATTAAACTCCCCTATCAGGAGAGGATGAAAACGCAGTTATTTCATGATTTCCTGGCTTTGCCAGCTCTGTTAGGAACCCAAACAAACCCCACTCCAAACAAAGCCCTGCTCAGTCACGGGGGGAGATTTAATGAGATTTTAATTCGTGCAGCACTCACGGAACCAGAGCAAGGTGCTGCTCCCCTCTGCCCGTACCAGGGGCACCTGTGGAGCTCATTTCCCATCTGGAGAGCACCAGGAATGCTGTGCCACGGAATTGCCATGGAATCCTTGCTAGATTTGGGGAGATGCTTGGGTCATGTTAAATTTAAATCGTTGGATAATGTGGATATCACAGGCTCCCATGGTTTAGCTGTTAAGTGGTCATTTTTTTTTTTTTTTGCTACAGCCAATTAAGAATCCATTCTCTCCTGCTGGTGCCCGGGGTGTTTCCATCCCTGGCAGCTCTCCTGCTCCTCCCAGCCCCTCTGGAGATTCTCCTGTCACAGCAGCCCCGGCTCTGTCACCTCGCTGTGCTCACACGGGGGCTGAGGATGGGCAGAGCTGCTGGATCCTGGAATCCCTGAGCCGTGGAAAGGCTGAGAACCCTGCAGGGAAGGGGGATGGAGAGCCCGGGTGCTGCAGCCCCTTCTCCTCCAGGGATTCACACCAAAATCTGGGTGCTGCAGCCTCTTCTCCTCCAGGGATTCACACCAAAATCTGGGTGCTGCAGCCCCTTCTCCTCCAGGGATTCACATACCAAAAATCTGGGTGCTGCAGCCCCTTCTCCTCCAGGGACTCACACCAAAATCTGGGTGCTGCAGCCCCTTCTCCTCCAGGGATTCACACACCAAAACCTGAGCCCGAGGCTGAGCCCAGCAGTGCCACCTTCCCTTCCCTGGGGCAAAAGGGGAAGGGAAATATCCCCAACTTCAAGAACTCCTGCAGTGGAGAGAGGTTAAAGCAGCTTGTTCATGTGTATAAATTGAATAACGGTGTCTTTTAGAGAAGGAAACCAAATATTGATGTATTTGATAATAGGTGTGGAAAAGAGTTGGGAAATGGGTTCGTTCCAGGTTCAAGGAATGCAGAGGGTCACAGGATTCTCCTTCAGGTGGATTTTCCTTCCCTGGGAGGGTGAGGAGGGGCTGGGATGGAATTCCCAGGGAAGGCTGGACAGGGCTTAGAACCACCTGGGACAGTGGGAGTGTCCCTGGATGGAGCTGGGTGAGCTTTGAGCTCCTTCCAACCCAAACCCACTCTGGAATTCTGTGATGGAGGCACCCAGATCCCAAACCACAGCCTTAAGTCCAGTTCGAACCCCACTGGGATCAGCCTTTCCAGCAGAGAATTCCTGCTGCTCTGCTGGGACAGTCCCCCCTTAACCCAGCCCCAGTTCCCTGCTCTGCACATTTCCCACCCAAATTTCCTTCCCTGGCTCCCAAACACCTCCAGAAAACCTTCACCCAGTCCTTGCTACCACGATAAAAATCCACTTTTGTTTAGGAGAAAACAAACACTGCTTCAAACAAGCCCTGCCCGGGAGGTTTTAATTGCAGGGAATCTGCCGGGTTGCTATTTTTACCTGGATTGGAGGCGCATCAAAGCTGATTTTGGAGGAGAGGAGGAACTCAGCCTCTCAATGCACAGCGGCAGCAGCTCCCCCAGCCCTGAGCCGGGCTTTGCTGCTCGTTAGCAGCGGCTCCTGATGAGGCTGCTCTTGTTTTCCACGCTGCTTTTGATCCCGGACTCATTAAAATCTGATCCTGCTGTGGAATTGTTTCCCTCTCCCCAAACCTGCGGGGTTGGGGGTGCCCAGAGCGTTGTCCCCAAGTCCCCCAAATTGGATTCCAAAGCTTTTCCCCACAAGCAGGAGCTGGGTGGGAGCTCCAGCCCAGCTCCCTTCCCAATCCAAACCTTTCCTGGGGTTTGTTTTCCCAGCCACGCTCACAACAAGAATTAACAAATAAAGGCTTTATTGCCTTGGAATATTCAGGGTTTGGGGTATTTGGAGCAGAGTTTCCTGCTGGCCATGGGGAGAGGCCTCTGCTCCTGCCCCGGGGCTGCCTCCAGCTCCCCCCTGGGGGGCTCCAAACAGGGATTTTATGAAGGGAAAAATCCCAATATTTGATTCCATGTGGGGACAATTAAACCAAACCTGCAGGAAAGCAAATTGTCAAATCCTTAAATCATCAAATCATTCACCAGCCTGGAAACCTTTCCTTGCTGTCCCCAAAACATCCTCGGGGTATTTCAGAGGAACGCCAGCATTCCAAGGGAACAACAACAGCAATTCCTTACCCACCTTTACTCTCCCACCACCAGAAAATTACCACTTCCAGAATTCTCTCCATCCCTACAAAATACCCAAAAATTCAATCCCCTCTCCAAACATTTGGGATTTTTTTTTTTTTTTTGTGTGGGTTTTTTTGTTTTTTTTTTTTGAACCATCTGCTGCTGGAGCTGCAGGAGGAGCTGGGAGAAGCAGGGGAGATGAAAGGAGAGGGAGCAGAGCTGCCAAATTCCCCCCTGCGGGTGCCGGGGCTCAGTTTCTCAATCTGAGCTCAATCCAAGCTCAATCCGGGTCGGTTCTGCTTCCCCCGACCCAGCTTCCCGGGACAATCCCGACGGGAATCTTTTCTCTGGGAGCAGCCGGGAGGAGCAGGGGGAGCTCCAAAATCCGGATTTCAGCTCCAAACCCGGCTCCAAGGGGCTCTGGGGGTGGTCGGGAAGGATTAAACACAAAGAAAAATTGGTGAAAAAAAAACCTGGAGAAAATCTGGATTTGCAGCTGGGTTTGTGTCCAGCAGAGCAGCTGGAGCAGGGAGAGCACAGGAGCCGCTTTTTGCTTTTTTTGGGTTTCTGCCGCTGTCGGTGGGGAATGGCTGAAAGCAGAGTTCCCCCTGCCGGTAACGGCAGAAAATCGGGATCTGGAGCCAATAAAAACCGGGAGGGAGGAAAAACGGGATCGGTTCGGAGCTGCTCAGCTCGGCCCTGGCGACCTGAACCTGCCCGAGGCACCGAACAAATCCCAGCAATTCCCTGAGGGAATGTCCAGAACATTCCAGAGCCTCACTCCTGCCCCAAAGTTCCTGCTGGGAAAAAGCTCCTTATCCCAAAGCTGCAGAGGGAGCTCCCAGGGCTGGAAAATCCCCCAGATTTTTGATTTACCTGGATTTGCAACCCATGAACTGGAGAAGGAGCCAGAGCTGGCAAAACCCAGAGAGCTGTGGAGACTCTGAGCACTGGGATCTGTCCCTCGGGAATTCTGAGCTGCCTCCAGGTTACTGACACTGGGAATTATGGAATGGTTGGGGCTGGAAAGGACCTGAAATCCCATCCAGGATCCCAGGGCTGGATGGGGCTCCCTGCTGGCAATAAACACAACAGGCCACGGCAGCAGGAATTAAAATCCCTTTAGTCTTCCCCTGGATGTTCTGGCAGCACTTTGTGCTCCTCTGGCTCTTCCCTGGAGTCTGGAGGAGTTTCCTGACATTTCCCCCCAGTCCAAGCCCTGCCTCGGGGTGGGAAAATGGAGCAAACCCCAAAATCCACGGATCAGAATCTTCCCTCTCAAAAGGGAGAAGAAAAATCAGCAGAGGATGGAAATTCCTTGAATGGCACCCTGGGATTTGGGGTTTATTCTGAGGGACAGCTGGATCCAGGCAGGAACATCCCAAAGGTTCTCTGGGAAGGGTTGGGAACCCCAGAGAGCTGCTCTGGGAATTCCTCCTGGGGTATCCCATGGGATGGGAGAGGAGCTGCCCCAGGAGATCCCCCCCAATTTGGGGAATTCTCATTTCCTGGGAGCCAGGACAGAGCTGAGGCACATCCAGGATTTCCCTGCTGAGAGGAAATCCCAGCAGGAGAAAATCCAACCCTCAGCTGGAAGGGGATCACCCCAAAGGATTGGGATCATTCCCCCCCAAATCAGCCAAATCCCCACAGAAAATCCCAGAGAAGTGGCCATTGTCTGGTTTTCTTTAATAAAGGTAGGAAGGATTTGTGTTTTCCTGTTAAGGCAAGGATCTGCTGCTGCTGCTCAGCCCTGGGGGCAGCTCTGATTACACAAAAAAAAGCTGAATTACACCTCAGAATAAAGGATTACATTTTAGAGACGATCTAGAATTAAAAAAAACCAAACCAAACCAAAAAATAAATCCCACACGGTTTCCTTCTGATTCCCTGTGCTGAGTCCAGTTCCAGGCCAGATTCTGAGGTACAAGACAATAAATTAAAAGTTCATTCCAACTGCGGCGATCTCAGTGCGACGTCTTCTTCACCCCCTTCCCGAATTTGGCATCGAGTCCAAGGCCTGGGAGGAGACAAAACACAAAGTTTGTGTTCCTACAAGCAGCAGGGAGATGGGAATTTGGGGAGAAATCAGCTGAATATCCCCAAATTCACCCATGGAACGAGCTGGGGGGGGAAAGGATTAAAAAAATCTGCTGGTGCCACCCTCCCTCCCTGTCCTGGGTTTGAGTAGCTCCCAGTTATTAATTTTTACATTTTGTATTGAGATTCTTAATTGAAAACATCTCCACAAAGTAGAAGGCATCTAAAATGAATGGCAAAAAAATATTTTTGAGCAAATAATTGCATAGTTGTATTTTCAGGGATTAGTTTGTTTTCCTGTTCTTTCTTTTTTCCTGCACTGTTGTGCAAACTCTGGTTACTTCTAAAGCTTCTTGAGTTTAAAGGAGTTTAAACAAAATGGTTCTATGCAACAAAGAGAACTTTTTAAATGTAAAGTTGCTCATTATAAAGCAGCACAGACTGAATTTGAAAAGATGAAGGAATATAAAGGGAAGTCTCAGCTTTTACTGTTTTAGGTTTAGTTCATACACACGTGGGAATTTTAAGAATTATTATTTTTTTTACTTTGTGGGTTCAATATGCATGGTAACTTTTTTTTTTTTGAATATTGAGGAGTGTTTAGGCAGAAAATCCAAATTTTAATTTTGTTATTTTCCTCTTATTTTATATTGTAATTTTGTATTATTGCTATAATAATTTTCTATTGTTCATATTATTCTACAGCATTATACATTCTATATTTTTATATTATCTACTTTGTATTATTAATGTTACTTTTACATAATAATTCCTATACTATATTTTATTTTATATTATATCATATTATAAAAATAGATAAAAATATAAAGTATAAAATTATAATAATATTTGTATTATTTTCATAATCTTTATATTGTATTTTTATATTACTTACATTGCATTTCAATATTATCTTTACATTACTTATATTATATTTACACATTATTTATATTATATTTTCCGATTATTTTTATATTACTTATATTACATTTTAATATCATTTTTACATTATTTAGGATAAAGATATAACATAAGTAATGTAAAAATATAAATGATGTCGAAATAATATGGAAATGTAATAGAAATAATGGAAAAATATATTGAATTTTAATATAATTTATATAATTTTCTATATTATTTTACATTATTTATATTCTATTTTTACATTACTTATATTACATCTTCATCCTATTTTTACATTCTTTCCATTACATTCCCCTGCTGATGAAAACCCTGCTCAACCGTGACTTCTCCAGACGAAACCCCCTGTGTTTTTTTTCGACTCCATTTCTCATTTCCAGGCTCCTCCTGCCCCAAACCCCGCTGGCATTTCCCTGCCAGGCTCACCCAGGAACACGAGCACAGTGCCCAGCCACTGCAGGGCACTGATGGGGTTGGCAAAGAGCACCACGGAGGCCAGGATGGTGAAGAACTTGCGGGTGGTGGTGATGATGGAGCAGGTCAGGGGCCCGAAATACACCACGGTCATGAAGATAAAACTCTGGGGGGAAAAAAAACCAACAGAGCAGAGTCCTGGTACAGCACTGCCAGCAACACCACAGAGCTCCTCCCCTCAAATCCTGGGGGTTTTGGAATGCTGGGATGGGCTGGGAGCTCATCCAGGGATGGGGGGCAGGCACAGATTCCCTGGAATTCCATCCCAGCCCCTCCCAGGGAATGAAACCCCACCCCAAACCCCACCCCAAAGCCCGCGGGGCCCTGCTCAAGCACGGACCTGGCCCAGGGCGCTGGTGAGGCCGAACAGGAGGATGTTGGAGATGATGCTGGGATAACGCTCCGTGAAACTCAGGAACTCCCAGAGCTCCCCCGTGAACAGGATCCCTGGAAAACAGCCCGGGATCAGCACCTGGGGGACGATTCCCCACCCACAGCGGGTCAGAACCCCCAAAAGCAGGGAATGAATTCCACAAACAAAGGGGGAAACAGCAGCAGGAGAAGCAATCATCCCCCTGGTTAATTAGTGAAAGAAAGATCATTAACTGGGATCAAATTCCAACAGAACAGTCCCGGACTAATTAATCAGGATTGCTATTGCCTAATCTGGAATGATTTGGGCTGGAAGGGACCTTGAAGCTCCTCCAGTGCCAGGGGAACCTCCCAGCCCCTCCTGGGCTCTGATTTCTGCTCCAGCTGGAGCTGCTCTGGAACTTCCCAACCTTCCCTGGCTCTGATTTCTGCTCCCAGCTGGAGCAGGAGCTGCTCTGGAACCTCCCAACTTTCCTGGGTTCCTTTTTCTGCTCCAGCAGGAGCTGCTCTGGAACCTCCCAACTTTTCCAGGCTCTGATTTCTGCTCCAGCAGGAGCAGGAGCGGCTCTGGGAGCTCCAGGGGGTGGCAGGGCTGGGCCATGAACGAACAAACAAACAAACACAAAACCCCAACAAAACCAAAGCCCAGAGTGCCCCAGGCCCAGGGCCCAGCCCCAGCCCCTCACCTGCCCCCAGGAACAGCGTGGACCAGAGGTTGACGTTGAGCATCATGTGGTTGGAGCTGGTCTGGTAGTGAGCCCTCATGTGGTCCTGGGCCACCCCCGTGAGGCCATCCAGGGTCAGGGACAGCAGCTGGGCATGGACAGACAGACAGGGGACACACAGACAGGGGACACCATCAGGCCCAGGTTCTTCTCCCCAGGGAAAACGCCAACTCCCTCATTTTTTACAGCAGTTACCAACAGGGGTTATTAACGGGGATTGTTAATTGGGATTGTTAATTGGGGCTGTTGGGGTGTGCAGAGCACAGGAAGGCTCCTCTCACCCACACCTGTCCTACTACAGCTCCAAGGCACACCTGAGAATTTGGGGTTTATCCCAGGTGAGGGGTAAATCCCACCTGAGAGCCAGGTTTTATCCCAGGTGTAAATCCCACCTGAAACCCTGGAATTCATCCCAGGTGAGGAATAAATCCCACCTGAATCTCAGGGGTAATCCCAGAACTGCATCCCACCTGAGTCCCCCAGGGCTCCTCCCAGGTGTGACCCCAGCCCTGTGGGGTCCCAGCACTCACCAGGAGCAGCTCCCCGTAGCCAAAGACGTGCTCGGTGTCCCCTGTATCTTTTTTGGGTTTGTACAGGAACAGGGCCACGCCGGCCACGATGAGCAGCACACACAGGTACTTGGCTGGGGGGTACCTCTTCCTCAGCAGGGTCACCCCCAGCAGCATCACTGGGGACAAAGGAAGTCAAAAACTGACCCCAAAACCCACCCACAGCAATTAAACCCCTACAAGGTCACTCCCAAATCATGGCTGGGGAGAAAGAACCCCTCAAACTGATCCCAAACCCTCCCTGGAATCCAACCCAGCCCAGGATGGCTTGGACAGGTGAGGAGCTGCTGGAGGCACAGAAATCTCCACAAATACATAAAAAATGGGGAATTCTCTCACCTGGGATGGGTTTACAGGACTTGCCCAAGACCTGGAAGGGAAGATGGGTGTTAATGATCCACACCCCAAACTGAGACCCCAAAAATCCCCCTGGGGCAGCTGAGACCCAGCAGGGAACGTTCAGCACCCATCTCCAAGGGAATTCCTCCAATTAACACCCCCCCTCAATTAACAATGCCCCCAATTAACACACCCTCCCCCTATTTTGGGGAACCCTCTCCCTTCTGGGAGCTCGCTCAGCCCCTCCCTGCACCCCCAGTGACACCAAAGGGACCCCAGGAAAACGAGAGCTGGGCTCAGTGTCACAACGAGTGTCCCCTCAGTGTCCCCATGTCCCCGTGCCGTACCTGTGTGGGGTAGCTGACGAACTGCAGCGCGGCGTTGCTGGACACCATGGCGCCCAGGTAGGACAGGGAGCAGGCCCCGTACAGCCAGCCCCGAGTGCGGTCCGGCCGGGCCGCGTCCAGCAGGCGCAGCACTGCGGGGACAGGGAGAGCTCAGCACCGGCCCCGGGCCCGGCCGGAGCCGCGCCGGGGGTCGCGGGGGTCCCGCACTTACGGAGCTTGGCGAAGGCAGCGTTGATCACGCACTGGATGAACACCAGGCTCAGCGCGTACTTGAACTTCTCCTGCTTCGCTCCCTCCCCGTAACGGCCCCGGGTGCTGCGGGACGGACACCGGGGACACACCGGGAACACCAGGGACAGAGAAGGGGACACACCGGGAACAGAGCGGGACAGGTACCGGTGACACCGGGGAGAGAACCCAGGGAGAGACCCCGGCCGGGTCCGGCTCTGCCCCGCTCCCAGCCCCGCGTCCCTCGCCGGTGTCCCGGTCCCTTGTACCCCCAGCCGCTCCCGCCCTGTACCTCCCTGCTCGTCCCATGTCCCCCCGTCCCTGTTCCATGTCCCCCCAGTCACTCCCGTTTCGTGTTCCCCCATCCCCGCGCCCCGCTCGGTGGCGGTGTCCCCGGTGCGGTGTCCCTCACATGCTCTCCTGCAGGATGCCATAGTAGAAGTAGCAGGCGAACACGCCGAGGAAGCAGACGGGCAGGCGGAGGCGCTCGGGCAGCCCCACGGCCGCGCTCGCTCCCATGGTGGCGGCGGGGCCGCTCAGCGCGGGCGGCAGCTCCAGCGCCACATCCCGCGGCGCCCCGGGCGGCCTCATCGGCCCCGCCGCTCCCGCCCCGCCCCGCGCCGCCCAGCGCGCTGCCGGACCCGCGGCGGGGGGAAAAGGCGGGCGAGAGGCGCTGGGGACAGCGCGAAGCAGCGCGGGGGATCCGCGCCGCGATCTCCGAACCGTCCCCGGGGCTGCGCTGGCCGCGGTTCGGCCGCGATGGGAGCGGCGGGGCGCGGCGCGGGGCAGGCACTGCGGTGGGCACCCGAGCCTTGGGGACCTCCGCGGTGCGCGGCGCGTGCAGAAGCGCCACCCGATGTGGATTGCGGCGATTGGGTGCCCTGAGGGGACGGGGCACAGGGACGGGCTCTAATTGGTGATCCCGGCGGAGATGCTCCGCTCACTCTCGGCGACACCGAGCGGGACCTTCCGGGGTTCAACCCGAACCCGGCGGGGCGGAGGTGTCGGGTCCCGGCCCGCCCCTCCTGAGGCCCCGTTCAGTCGCTCCCGCTGCTCCAAGCCGCGCCTCTGGGAGGTTCCCATGCTCGGCGGGGCCGGGGGAGCAGCGAGTTAGCAAAGTACTTTGGCCAGGGAGGGATGAACCCCCTCCATGGCGCTTTGTCCTTCACAGTTCCGCTCATCCTTACGGGAACCCCATCACGAGTCCCAATCTCTGGGCTGGCACATCCCATCTCCAGGGCGCTGCTTCCCGCAGGCTCCACGGAGGAGCTGCCGGTGCTGCAGTTCTCGAGGCTTCACACTGCGAGGGAGCTCTGGAAGCTCCTCGGCCGTGCCCGCACTCACCACGGCGGCCTCGGGAACGGGCGCGCCGTGCCCGCCCTGTGCCCTTATTAAAGATGGCGGCCGCCACAGCCGCCCCCTTCCGGAGCGCGCAGCCCGAAACAACAATGGCGGCGCGCGGCTTCACTGCCGGCTCCGCCTGCCCGGTTCCAAGATGGCGCACGATCACGTGACGGGGGCGTGGGCCGCGTCCCGGCGGAAGCGTGAGGGACCGAGTAGGGACCAGCGGCTGGCGGGAGCGGGGCTGGCGCCGCCGGAGCAGACGTGCCGTAGGGCGGGGGACACGGCTGTCACCACGGAGTCCGCTAGCGCCAACACCGCGGCGGCCACCGCCGCTTCGCGGGCCGCAGGCGCCGGAGACCAGGCAACCTCGCTGCCCCCGCCCAGGATGCAGCGCAGGAAGGTGAGCACGGCTGGGAACCGAGGGAAGCAGCCCGTGGGGAGACCGGCGGGCTCGGGCCACTGCTTTCTGGCCTTCGGCAGCCCCTCCGCTCCCTCTCCCGGGCCCAAAACTGGGGGGAAAATAGCGGCCTTGAGCCCCCAGCGCTCGCCTCCCGCGCTCTCTGATTGGCTCGAGCACGAGCAGGCCAAGCGCTGATTGGCCGCTCTGCTTGTCACTCATCACCCCCAGCGGCCACCTTTTCCCCTCCCCCGCGCCGGCGGCGGGACCCGCCCCCTGCCGTTTCTGATTGGGCACGAGCTTGGAGAGTTGGCCGTTTATTGGGCGCGTCTCCATGCCGGGCTGGCCGCTGATTGGCTCTTGGCGCTGTCCATCCTCGCTCCCAACGGTCACCTCCCCGCGCGAGCCTTGTTTCTCCCTTCCCCCATTGCTCCGCGGCCCCCCCCGTTTGGCGTTGCCGTGGGAGCAAGCCTCGCGCCGGTTGGCCGCCGTTCGCTGTCAATCACGCGCGGCCGAGCCCGCCTTTTTGCTCCTCGAGCTGCTATAGGTGGGCCTCCCTCTCGGCCCCGCCCACGTGCTCTGTGATTGGCTGGCGCCCGCGCGGCTCCGCTGGGTGCAAAACAAAGCGGCGCGGGGGCCGCGCTCCCGCCACCGGCGCGAGGCCGCCCCCCCCCTCCCCTCATGGCGGCAGCGCTCCCCCCGTTCCCCTCACGGCCGCCGCCATTGCCGCCCCCTCACGGCCCTGCCCTCCCCGGGGTCCTGCAGCCGCCCCTCAGCTCCGACCTGCACCTGCCGTCACCCCCAGACCCCCGGTGTCCCCTCAGGGTGTTGCGGTTTAACCGCAGCTACAAATTAAGCCTAAACCTGGAATGGGGGGAAACAAAAATAAAGCTTGTAGGTTGAAGTGTGAACGATGTAGTAATGAGAAATGGAGTAAAATGCCGTAGTAGTGTTAAATAACCATGATAACAAAAAGGGAAGGGAGAAAAAACAGCAATTTCTGACTGATTCCAAGCCTCTTCTGACATCCAGATTGCTCCCCGGACTTTGGGATAATTCCCAATGGGAATGGTGCTTTGTGGTGGGGAACATCCCTTTGGCCAGGTGGGACCACCTGGCCCGGTTTCCTTTTGAAAACTCCTCTGGCAGAGCAAGAGCCAGAGAAAGGAAAAAAAAGAATCCTTGACTTGGGTTAAACCACATAGCTGAAGTGGCTGGGAGGGCGTGGAAAATATTAAATATCCACTCTTATTTTTGTGGGTTTTTTTTTTAACGAGAGAAGTACAGTACGTGAATGCTCTGTTGCAGAGGAACGCGGGCAGCAGCTCGGATGGGACGGAGGACTCGGATTTCTCCACGGATCCCGAGCACACGGACAGCTCCGAGAGCGATGGCACCTCCAGGAGATCCGCCCGTGTCACCCGCTCCTCGGCCAGGCTCAGCCAGAGCTCCCAGGGTGAGCAAAAGGCTCCTTAAACCGGGGAAAGGCTCCTCTTTAAACCAGGAAAGGCTTCCTTAAACCAGGGCAAAAGATCCTCCTCAAACTAGGGAAAGTCTCCTCCTTAGAGTAGGAAAGGCTCCTCCTTAACCCAGCCCCACACACACACAAAACCCCAGATTTAGCTGCACCCCACAGCAATCCTGCTGTTCCCGAGGGCTGTGGGTTCTTATCTAAACCCTGGTGGTTCTTACCTAAACTAGGGAATCTCTACTCCTCCAAAATGGGAGCTGGGCGGTAATTATGGCTTAATTAAGTTGTTAAACTTGGTGTTAGTCCAGATTGCTCCAAGTGTCCTTGGATTTTATCAGGCAAGGCCAGAGCGGGTGGCACAGGCAGGGCAGGGCCATGGGGTGTTGGTCAGTGTGGGGCAGGGGGTCCCTGTAGTGTCCCCCCAGTGTAACTGCGCTATCCCTGTGGCTCCTGGGTGTCCCCACGCTGTCTCCCTGGTGTCCCTGTGCTGTCCCCACGCTGTCCCCGCGCTGTAACCCTGTGTCCCCCCCGTGGCAGACTCCAGCCCGGTGCGGAACGCGCCGTCCCTGGGCGCGGACGAGCCCGTGTACTCCACACGGAGGGTGACCCGCAGCCAGCAGCAGCCGGCTCCTGTCACCCCCAAAAAGTACCCACTGCGCCAGACCCGTTCGTCGGGCTCTGAGACCGAGCAGGCCGTGGATTTCTCGGACAGAGGTGAGTGCAGGGGCAGGGAATGGTCCCTGAGGGGCAGGGAATGGTCCCTGAGGGACAGGGAATGGATACTCAGGGACAGGGAATCCCTGCTCCAAGCCGGGGAGAGGCTCCTCACAGCCCCTGAGGTATTTTGGGAGCTTTTTTTTCTGCAGCTCTTCCCCCTCTGCTCTTCCCCCAGACACCAAAAACGCTGCGGATCACGACGAGTCCCCTCCCCGCACCCCCACGGGCAACGCCCCTTCCTCGGAGTCTGACATCGACATCTCCAGCCCCAACGTGTCCCACGACGAGAGCCTGGCCAAGGACATGTCCCTCAAGGACTCGGGCAGTGACCTGTCCCACCGGCCCAAGCGCCGCCGCTTCCACGAGAGCTACAACTTCAACATGAAGTGTCCAACTCCTGGCTGCAACTCCCTGGGTAATGGCAGCTCCAAGGGCAGCCCCCGGCCTGCTGCGGGGTTCCTGCCTCCTTCCTGGGTGTTAGATCCTAAAAACGGGGTGGATTAGGGTCAGGAATGACAAAAAATGGGGATGGGGATGGGATATGGGGTATGAATGAAGAGGTGGTGTTGCTGGAAATGTTTTCTGTTTTGGGGGAAAAGGAACCCGATAGAAGGTTAAGGTGTGGGAGGAAAAGTCTCAGATTTGTGGTCAGGGAGCTGTTTGCCACAAACAGGATTTCAGTCCCAAATCCTTGCACTCCCATCTCTGCCTGCTTTGGCTGAGTGTGAGAAAGATTCTCCTTCCTTTCTAAACCAGGAGGTTTCCTCCTCCTATGCCCCTGTCAGTGACCTGAGCACACTCCTGTGAGGGCTCTGCCCACCTGGGAGACTTTCCCACCTCTTTGGGATCGTTTGTCAGGAGTTCTGTTGTTTCCCTGACCCTTTGCAGGACACCTGACCGGGAAGCACGAGCGCCACTTCTCCATCTCGGGCTGCCCTCTGTACCACAACCTCTCAGCAGACGAGTGCAAGGTGAACATCCACCTTTTTTACCTTCTGATTTCTCCTGTTTTGGGGTTTTTTAGGACGAGATGCTGAGCCTTGTAGTGCGTGAGCAGAAAGCAGCTCACACGTGTGAGGCAGCAGTGTCTGTGTGTCACACCTGGGAGTTGGAATTCACAGGGAAGGGAAGGGAAGGGGGACAGGAGCTGCCTGCAGCCCTGACAGGTGAATTTTGGCCTCCAGGTGCGAGCTCAGAGCCGGGACAAGCAGATTGAGGAGCGGATGTTGGCTCACAGGCAGGATGACAACAACAGGCACGCCACCAGGCACCAGGTGAGGGGCACAGGGCTGGAGCCTGGGCTCCCTTCCCCACATCCCTGAGGGGCTGCAGGGCAACCCTCACCCTGCCCAGCTGCCATTCCAGCTGGGAAACTCCTTCTGTCCCTTCAGTGAGGGTGGAGCAGGCAGGGAACGCTTTCCCTGAGTTTGGATGTGCAGGGAATTCCTGCAGAGCTGTGCTCTCAGGATGATCCTTTCCCTGAATTTGGAATTCCTGCAGAGCTGTGTTCTCAGGATGATCCTTCCCCTGAGTTTGGAATTCCTGCAGAGCTGTGCTCTCAGGATGATCCTCTCCCTGAATTTGGAATTCCTGCAGAGCTGTGCTCTCGGGATGATCCTTCCCCTGAGTTTGGATGTGCAGGGAATTCCTGCAGAGCTGTAATTCCTCTCTGAGTAACCAGCAGAGAAGCAAAGCAGGGCAGTGACATTTCCCAGCCCCTGAGTCAGCTGGGAGCTGTTTCCCAGCACTGAGCATTCCATGAGGAGCTCACCCTGTGCTGTGGTGGAAGGGAAATTTCCTGCTTTGCATTCCTGTGCTGCACCTGCAGTGCCCTGTGATTAGCAGAGGCCATTCCTCCTGGAATGGCAGCCAGGATGGAATTCCATGGGCTGGGAGTGAAGGGGGATGTTTGGAGGGGCTGGAGCCCCTCAAGATCCCACCCTGGGGTTTTTTCCAGGCCCCCACAGAGAGGCAGCTGCGGTACAAGGAGAAGGTGGCTGAGCTCAGGAAGAAGAGGAACTCGGGGCTGAGCAAGGAGCAGAAGGAGAAATACATGGTAAAGGCAGGAATCTCATCCTTCCATTCCCCCTGGGATGGAGTTTGCCTCTCCCAGTCATCCTGCAGCATTCCCAGCTAGAAAAGCTGCAGGATCCAGCAGCCCAGCAGCCCAAATTCCTGTCCTTTGGTGTTCCAGGAGCACAGACAAACCTATGGCAACACCAGGGAGCCTCTCCTGGAGAACCTGACCAGCGAGTACGACCTGGAGCTGTTCAGGAGGGCCCAGGCACGCGCCTCTGAGGACCTGGTGAGATCATCCCTGGGGCTGGGGGCCCTTCCTGGGGTCTGGGGGGACAGGGACAGGGAGTTTGGGGACAGCTCCAGGCCAGCACAGTCAGCCCGAGGCTGGCAGATGAATTCCAGCCATCCCCAAGGAGAGCTGGAGGAGCAGCTGGAGCTGAGCTGTGCGCTCAGGAATGTGCAGTGACATTCCAGGGGTGCTCCCAGGGGACAATGACAGCTTCGGCTGCCCTGCTGAGGGCTGGTGACAACAAAAGCCACCTCAGCCTTAGCTCCTGACTGAGTTCACAGCTCCTGTGGAGCTTCCCAAAGCCACATCCCATTCCAGGGAGGGATCAAACAATCCTTTGATGCTTCCCTGGCACAGTTGGGGTATCTGGGGCAGGGCCTTGGGCAGTGTCACAGAGTGACCTGGGCTGGAAGAGCCCTCTGAGATCATCCAGTGCCACCCGTGACCTGACACCACCCTGTCACCCAGTGCCACATCCAGGCTGTTCCAAACACCTCAGGGATGGTGACACTTCCCTGGGCAGCCCCTTCCAATTCCCAATCCCTCTTCCTGAGAAGAAACTCCTCCTGTGCAGCCTAAACCTGCATAAATAAACACCCCCAGCTCCCTCACTGCACTCACATGAGATCTCCCCTGACCCTTTTCTCCAGAATAAACACCCCCAGCTCCCTCACTGCACTCCCATCCCATCCCTGTGGACCAGCAAAGGATCAGGGAATGGCGATGAATTTAAAGATGAATTTAAAACCAGATTTCCCGCAGCAAAACCAAAACCCCAATTCTCCTCCGGCTGCTTTTACTGAACGTTTTGGCTGTTCCTGTGTGTCCCCCGGGGCAGGAGAAGCTGAGGCTGCAGGGGCAGATCACCGAGGGCAGTAACATGATCAAAACCATCGCGTTCGGGCGCTACGAGCTGGACACGTGGTACCACTCGCCCTACCCCGAGGAGTACGCGCGCCTCGGGCGCCTCTACATGTGCGAGTTCTGCCTCAAGTACATGAAGAGCCAGACCATCCTCCGCAGGCACATGGTCAGGGCTGCGCCTGGGAGGGCTGGCCTGGGCGTGGGGAGGGGTTAATTCCTGCTGGGAGGGCTGGTCTGGGCTTGGGGAGGGGTTAATTCCTGCTGGGAATTCTGCTGTGGAACCAGGGAGGGCTCAGGCCTGCTGGGACTGCTGCTGTGTCCCTGGGTTCATTCCCACTGGGAATCCTGCTGTGAGACCACTGAAGGGTTCATTCCCATGGGAATGCTGCTCTGTCCCTGGGTTCATTCCCATCGGAATGCTGCTCTGTCCCTGGGTTCATTCCCATGGGAATGCTGCTCTGTCCCTGGGTTCATTCCCATGGGAATGCTGTTCTGTCCCTGGTGCCCAGCCAGGCCCAGCCCTGCACACGAGCATGTCTGACACCCTGGCTGGGAGGCTCTTGGTGGCTCTGGGTGGCTCTGGGAGGCTCTGGGTGGCCACCCTGTCCTGTCCCCCTGCAGCCCTGGCTGTCCCCAGCCCCTCTCTGTGTCCCTGTCACAGGCCAAGTGTGTCTGGAAGCACCCCCCTGGTGACGAGATCTACCGCAAGGGCTCCATCTCTGTCTTCGAGGTGGATGGCAAGAAAAACAAGGTGAGGGGCCAGGGTGGCCCTGCAGGTGGCCAGGGTGGCTCTGGTGACCTCGTTTCACCAATTTGAATTTTTTTTTTTTTTTTTCTGTGAAGATAGGTTAGGAGGAAGGCAATACAGGTGGTCTAAAGAGAAATTTTATTACTAGAAACTAGAAGGAGAAGAAACTTAGAATAAAACTTGAGACTGGTTTTTCTTTTCTCATATGCTTTTTTTTTTTTAACACTGAAAATGTACAGAAAACAGCTTAGTTAGTTTACCTGGCCTGGACTACATAAAAAGGGTGCTACCTTTTAAAACACCAGAAAAAAAAAAGTTTTCCCAAAGTTTTTTTGTCTTTACATGTGTATTTCACAAAAACACATAAACTTTGTCATTAATATAACAATGTGTCAATCTTAAAAAATCCAACACTAATTAGCCCTTGTCAAGTACAAAAGAAACTACCCAGGTCTCAGCAAGTACAAATTTTCAAAAAACTTTTACAGACCATCACAGTGGCCCTGCTGGAATTATTTCCTGGAATTATTTCTGTTCCCCCATCATTTCTCAGATAATTCTGAATTTTTTGTTGTTGTTGTTGTCCTTTCCCAGGTGGTTTTGCCCACATTTGGGCTATCCCACTGGAATATAAACACCTGCATCTCTTTATTATTTTTTTTTTTTTTTTTTTTTTTTTTTTTTTTTTTGTGCCCAGATTTACTGTCAGAACCTGTGTCTGCTGGCAAAGCTTTTCCTGGACCACAAAACTCTTTATTATGACGTGGAGCCCTTCCTGTTCTACGTCATGACAGAGGCTGACAACACTGGCTGCCACCTGATCGGGTATTTCTCCAAGGTCAGTGCAAAACTTTGCTCACCCACCCCACTGAAATGGGATTTCGGGTCCCTTTAGGGCACTGAGTCCCCTCTGCAGTCTCAGGCTTTGCTGCTTTTGGGAGCAGGACAAAATCCCTGACAAAAATCCCTGTTTGGTGAGGAATTGCAGCTGCTGTGCTGCTCCATCTCCTCTCATTGCCAGCAAAAAAAAAAAAAAAAAAAAAAAAAAACCAAAGCAGCTCTGAGGAATTCCTGTAGCCAGGAAGCAGAGGGGAGAAAGAAACTGGGGAGGAATGTGGAGAAAAATGCATTAAAGTTGATATCAATCACTGTGATTTTTTTTTTAAATGAAACAGTTAAAGGAATAAAAATTCTGACTTCTGCTGTTGTTGCCAGGAGAAGAATTCCTTCCTCAACTACAACGTGTCCTGCATCCTGACCATGCCCCAGTACATGAGACAAGGCTATGGCAAAATGCTCATTGACTTCAGTAAGTGTGGACAGGGGAAATTCCAGAGAATTCCCTGGAAATTCCAGGGAGAAAAATCCCTCCAGCTCCACCAGGAAATCTCACCTGGCTGCTGCTGCTGCTGCTTGAGCAGTTTCATCCTGGCTTGTTTCTGGAAATTTGCTTTTCTAATTAAATTTTTTTTTTCCCCCCAATTGGTTTTCTGGTTAAATAGGTTTTGGTTTTGTGGTTTTTATTTTTAATTTTTTAGGTTATTTGCTGTCTAAAGTAGAAGAAAAAGTTGGTTCCCCTGAACGTCCCCTGTCTGACCTGGGCCTCATCAGCTACAGGAGCTACTGGAAGGAAGTTCTGCTGCGGTACCTGCACAACTTCCAGGGCAAGGAGATCTCCATCAAAGGTCAGGGGAGGCTTTTTTTGGGCACATCCCAAGGAAATTTGTGCAGAATTTCATGGGGTGTTTCCTGTGGGAATGGCTCTTTCCCAGCCCTGCCAGCAGCGAAGATTTGAAGTAGTTTGAAAGGGTGGATTGGCTGCTTTGTGGAAAAAAAAAATACAATTTTAAAGAGATTCAGAAAAAAAAGAAAATTAATCCGGCTGTGTATTAGAATTAACTTCATCCAGCTGGGTATTAGAATTAATTTGAACAAGAAAAATGGCTCCAGCAGCCAATATTGAGAATTTTTTTTTTTTTCTTTTAATGGCATTTCTCTGTTGGTGGCACCTGGGATTTCCTGGGGCTGTGAGGTACCTGGAAAAGCAGGATTCACCTTTTTCCAGATGATTCCTTCCAGAATCCCAACCCCAGCACCCCCAAATCCCCAGAGCCCTGGCTGAGGGCATTCCAGCAGTCTGGCTCTGGGATCCTGGGGGCTCGGGGTGGGTTCTGAGCCAGGCTCTGCTTGCAGAGATCAGCCAGGAGACTGCTGTGAACCCCGTGGACATCGTGAGCACCCTGCAGGCCCTGCAGATGCTCAAGTACTGGAAGGGCAAACACCTGGTCCTCAAGAGACAGGTGAGCCAGCCTGCCTGCCTTGGGGGGGATCTCCTTCCACCTCCTCCTTTTCCTCCCTGCTCCTTCTCATCTCCCAGTGGAACAGGAGCTGGGAATCCAACCCCATTCTTCAGGAATGAGCTCTCCTGACCCTGCAGGACTCCCCAAAATCCCACCCTGGGCGTCCCTGGCAGCGTTGTGCCAACACCCCCAGAGCTCTGGGGCCGTGCCCATTCCCTGGCCCAGTGCCCAGCACCCTCTGCATGAGGAACTTTTCCCTAAAATCCCCCCCAAACCTCCCTGACTGCTGGGAACGGCACTGATGGGGCCCTGCACAGCTCCTGCTTGTCCCTGATCAGTCCCTGAGCAGTCCCTGATCAATCCCTGATCAATCCCAGACCAATCTCTGATCAATCCCTGGGTGTGCCAAACGCTCTCCCTTCCCCAGGACTCCCTGGGAGCTCCACTAAGGGCTTCTAGAAAACTCCATGGAGGAGAAGGTGTCCTTTGGGTGTCCTTTGGGTGTCCTTTGGGGTGTTTTGGTGTCCTTTGGGGGTGTTCTTTTAGGTGGTACTCTGTTTCTTTTGGTGTCGTTTCTTTTGCCGTTGTTCTCCCGTTGTTCTCCCGTTGTTCTCCCGTTGTTCTCCCGTTGTTCTCCCGTTCCCCTGCCCCTCCCTGCCCTTTGTGCTGCTGTCCCCGGGTGATTCCCGGGCGGGCTCAGCTCTCAGCGCCCCTGCCCTGCTCTCCCCAGGACCTCATTGACGAGTGGATCGCCAAGGAGGCCAAGAGGTCCAACAGCAACAAGACCATGGACCCCAGCTGCCTGAAGTGGACCCCTCCCAAGGGCACCTAGGTGTCCCCAGCAGTGTCCCCAGCACCGTGGGGATCCGTGTCGAGCCGTTGGCTGCTGCAGTGTCCCCAGGGCAGGTCGCCCCCGGGCTGGCCTGGCCTGGCCCCGTGTCCCCACAGTTCTGAGGAACTCGGATGTTTTCGGCCTCAGTGAGGCCGCCAGGACTGGAAGTGTCAGAGCCCCAGGGAGCTCTGATTGCTGGGCCTGTCCCTGTCCCTGCTGTCCCCTGCTGTCCCTCTGTCCCTCCTGCAGTGTCCCTGAGTGCTGGGCTCACCCCTGGCTCTTGTGGAAAAGCTTCAGTGGGGCAGCCCTGGCTTCCCCAGGAGCTGCTCCTGTCCCATTCCGTGTCTGACATAGCTTTAGTGGGATCATTGCCCCTCTTCCAGCAGTTTTCTGTAGGATCCAGCAGATTTTCACCTAATTCCTATTGTACAGCCAGAACTGCACCTGAGGGAGGCCTGGGTGTTCCTGTCACCCCCTCCTGGAGCCACCACAGCCCTGCTGGAAGCACCTCTGGATTAGAATTCCCATTTTTCCTGGTGTGTATTGCTCCTGTACATGAACCACCTGCTGAGTGTATTCCCAGAGCAGCTTTCCTGCAACTGCAGGTCCTCCCTTTTTATTGGAGGTTTGTTTTTTTTTTTTTTCCCCTCCAGGCTGAAGGAATCCAAACTTTGGCCTTTCCCAAAGAGCCCCAAGAATTCCCAGCACCAATTCCAGGCTGCTGGGCTCCAGGGAGGGATGGATTCCCTGAAAGATGAAAAAAAAAAAAGATGTGATTCCTTCCTCCCATCAGCAGAAATATCCTGAAATGGCCTCCCAGTAAAACCACTGTCCTTGTGTCACCCAGGCCCCAGTGTCACTGACAGAGGGGACAGCCCTGGGAGGGGGCTGGTGGCATCCCAGCTCTGATTCCAGTGCTCCCAGCTCTGATTCCAGTGCTCCCAGCGCTGATTCCAGTGCTCCCAGCTCTGATTCCAGTGCTCCCAGCGCTGATTCCAGTGCTCCCAGCTCTGGTTCCAGTGATCCCAGCTCTGGTTCCAGTGCTCCCAGCGCTGATTCCAGTGATCCCAGTGCTGATTTCCTCAATCCCAGTGACTCCTCCTGGAACAGGCTGGGAAATGAAGCACTCCTGGGAATGTGGGAGCCATTCCCATTAACCACTGCCCCATCCTGACTGGAAAAGTTCCCTCCTGCTCCTCTGGTTCCCCCCCCCTTTTCTCCTGGAAACCCCAAAACCACCCCCAGCCCCTCTGTGCTCGGTGTGGACCTCGTGGGCATTACTGAACTCCTGCTGTGCCTGTCCCCAGCTGCAGATTCCCAGGAATTCCTGGGAATGTCCCAGGGGAGCAGGGCAGGGAGGGGTCCCCGTTCCCTGCTCCCTGTTCCCATCCTGCTGGGCTGTGCTGCTCCTGTCCCCACTCCTCAATAAAAGCATGTTCCCTGCTCCAGCCGTGCCCTCGTGCTTCCAGCTGCTCCTCTGGATCCCGGGCCCGGCCCTGGGGATTTGGGATTGGGACTGGAGCAGCCTTGGGTTTGAGTTTTACCCCAAATCCCCTGCTCTGGACACTTCCAGTGCTTTCAACCCTTTCCATGAAGGAATTTCTCCCTGATATCCATCCCAAACCTCCCTTGCCACAACCTGGGCCTGTTCTAGGAATATCAAGAGTTTTCCCTTTTTTCCATGAAGGAATTTCTCCCTGATATCCATCCCAAACCGCCCCTGGCACAACCTGAGGCCGTTCTTGGGGCAAGGAGATTTTTCCCCACAGCGAGGGGAAGCTGCTGAAGGGAGAATTCCCTGAATTTCAGGAGCTGCTCTGTGCTTCCTGCTCCTTCTCCCTCTGGAATTCCTGCTGCCTTCTCCCTTTTGCTGGGGTGGTTTGGGGCAGGATGTGGTGGCATGGCCAGGAGGGAACAGGGGCTGATATTCCCAAAAAGAACAGAGGGAAGCAGGAAGAAAGGATCTAAATCCATGCAGTGACTTCAGCTGTTCCTATTGTGACCCTGCATCCATGGGGACAATCCGTGTGTCCCAAACCCACGGAAAGAGCTGGAACAGCCTCTCCGTGCAGCTCCTGGCCCAGGGAAGAGCAGCTCTATTCCTGGGATCATTCCCTGTAATTATCTCAGCCTTTCCTGCCCTCCCCAGCCCGGCCCACGCGGCCCCAAAACCACCAGAGGTGCAGGGGAAAAAAAAAAAACAAAACAAAACAAAACCAAAAACCAGGAGCCAGGAGAGGGAAAAGAAAACATCCCCAGGAAACCACGGGTGCCAAAGGCTCCTGTGGCTTTCCTGACACAGAGCTCGGCCCCCGGAGCTGCCAGGCAGGACCTGACGCCTTCCTCGGAGCTGGAATATTCCTGAATTTGGGAATCCCGGCTCGTGGCGTGGAGGGATCTGAAATCCCAGCCATTCCCAGCCCTTCCACTGTCCCAGGGTGCCCCAAGCCCCTTCCTTGGGCACTTCCAGGGATGGAGCATCCACGTTTTCTCTGGAATTCTCATTCCAGCCCCTCATCACTGCCTGCTCTTCCCAGTTCTCCCAGTTTTGGAACTGAGCAGGGAATTGGGAGCAGGGAACTTCTCCTGGAGCCCCAGCCTGACCCCGGAGCAGCTGGGAAGGAGCAGGATCCCAGCAAAGCAAATTTTGGGCAATTCCAGCGAGTTCCTCACCAGCCAAACTCCCCGGGGAAATGTCAGGGAGGGAAAAACCTTCCCGAGGTTTTCCAGCAGGGCCTGGATTCCCGGGAAGGGCAGCAGAGGGTGCTGCTTCCCCGGACAAAGGCGGCGAATTCCCGGGAGCTCGGGGTGGCCTTGCCTGGGATTGAATCCCTGAATTCTGGGCTCAAAGAGAGGGATTTTGGGGGGTGCGGGAAGGGGGACAATTCCAGGAATTCCTGTTTGAACCATTCCCAGCTCTGCAGGGAGTCGGTGGAGGATCAGGGAATGAGGGAATCCCAGCCTGGATCGGGTTGGAAGGAGCTCCAAGGTTCCCTCCCCTTCCCAGGGTGATCCCGGTGCCCACCCTGAGCATCCCGTGGGCCCCGTGCTCCTCATTCCCCATTCCCAGAGTGATCCCCGCACATCCCATGGGCCCCGTGCTCCTCATTCCCCATTCCCAGAGTGATCCCTGCACATCCCATGGGCCCTGTGCTCCTCATTCCCCATTCCCAGAGTGATCCCTGCACATCCCATGGGCCCCGTGCTCCTCATTCCCCATTCCTAGAGGGAGCCCAGACCATTCCCAGCTGGGACTGGGAATTCCTGCTGGGCTGCTCCCAGTGCTGGGCTGGGATTGGGATGGGAATGCTGTGGATAATGCACCCGTGCCTGGGGTTTGTCCCAGCTCAGGGACTCTTTTTTTCCCTTTATTTTTTGTCTCCTGCTCTGCCAGTGAGGATATTCCCAAAGGAACAGGGGCAGGTGATCCCAAATGGGATCCCCCAGATCCCAATAACCATTCCATGGATCTGTGATTATTTGGGAAAGGCTCCTCTGCACGGACCCCCCCCAGATCTGTCACTGTTTGGGCCTGGCCTGGATTTTGGGGTTCTCCAGGGGAGTTCTCCCCGCGGATCCGGCTGGATCAGGAAGTTTTCCTGGTGATTCACCGGGAGCTGCTGCTCCCTGTGAGTCACTGCGGAGGGGGAGGGATGGAGGGAGGGATCCTGGATCCATGGATGATGGATCCTCATCCCAAACTGACGACAGCAATCGCTGCTGTGGCTTCTGGGCTCCATCCCAGCGGGACAAGAGAAAAATGGGAATTTGCAGACAAAGGGCCTCGCATGAGCTTTTACCACCAAAAAAACACATCCCAAGACACCCCAGAACATCCCTGGACACCCCAGAACATCCCAGGACATCCCAGAACATCCCTGGACACCCCAGAACACCCCAGGACATCCCAGGGGCTCTCGCAGGGCTCCCTCCTTTTCCTGACACCCCCAGGAACTCCCCGCAGCCACTCCGGGGATTTTGGGGCTCAGACCATCGAGGATCTTTCCCGAATGTTCCTCCCTGCCCGTTCCTGAGGAGCAGAGCCCGGAGCTGCCGCTGTCCCAGCCCTGGCCCTCTGTAATTATGGGATATTTTTGGTGTCCCTTCCTCTCCCTGTTCCGGGCCCGCGGCCCCCGCAGGACGAGCCGGGGAAGGTGCCGAGCTCGGGAAGCAGCAAATCCCGGCTTCCCAAGGCCCGGGACGAGCAGGAGCCGCTGGGCTGGGCTGGCAGCGAGCCCCGGGCCAGCGGCGACATCCGCGATCCCAGAGATCCCAGCGCTCCCAGTGCTCCCAGCGATCCCAGTGCTCCCAATGCTCCCAGTGCTCCCAGTGCTCCCAATGCTCCCAGGCCGGGAGGGACGGGGGGAGCTGGGCCGGGCCAGGCCGGGAAAACGGGGTCGGGGGAATTGGGGGAGCAGGGGGTGCTCTGCCCCTCGGTCTGTCCCTCTGGGGACAAATTCCCACCTGGTTGTCCCTAAAAACTGGATTTGATGCTGGAGGTGCTGCTGGGGGCCGGCCCCGTTCCCAGTGCTGCCCTGGGACTGGGATTTCTCCTGATTTAAAGCTTCTTTTTCCTGAAATCCTTTTTTTCCAAGCCCCTTTTAATTTTATTTTTGTATTCGCAAAATTGGGGGTTTTCCACCGAACAAAACTGGGGATTTGCTGTCACCGGTGGGACCTGCCCTGGGGATGCCGCCCGTTCCCTCGGGAGCAGGTCTGGAACCTTTGGAATCCTTGGAGGTGGAGAAGCAGCACAGACACTCCTGGCTCCGGGATGTGGAGCTGCTTTTGCATTCCCGCACTCCCAGATCGGATCCAAACACCCCGGGAGCCCCCCTGGAGCAGCCCCGGGCAGATCCCATCCCCAAATCCCGATCCAATCCAATCCCATCCCCGTCTGCCCCATCCCGTTCTTGGCTCCTGGAGCCGCCTCTGGAGCAGAATTCCCAGCCCAGCTGCTTCCAGTTACGGCCCCGGCACATGAAAGGGGCGCGGGTTTAAATTTAGCCGGGCAGGAAAAGTCTTTTATCCTCCTGCTGCTCATCCCGGCTCCAAAACCAGCGGGAAACCGCAATTCCCGCTGGGATGGGGCTGTGGAGCCAGCGCTGGGCTGGGCTGGGACAGAGGGACAGCGACAGGGGGACAATGGCACAGGGAGCTCCAGGGAGTCTGCTCCGGCGGCCGCAGAGCCTTTTCCTTCCCCACAGCTCCCAGGGTTTGGATCCCGAGCGCCCTGGGGGAGGGAAGGGGGAGATGCCCGGGTGGGTTTAACTCCCGCTGGATCCCGGTTTCCAGTCGGCTCACCCTCCCCCAGATTCCCACCGCAATTTCCCAATCCACGTTTTCCTTGGCAGCGGGAGCTGATCCCGAAGTTTGGCTCTCCGATTTTCCGGGATAAACGCTTCCGATCCCTGTTCCCTTCCAGCGCGGGCTGCAGGATCGGCTTTGCCGTTCCCATTCCCTCGCGGAGGAGAGGAGGGATGGATGGATGGATGGATGGATGGATGGATGGATGGATGGATGGATGGATGGATGGATGGATGGATGGATGGGATTCCCCCGGGAATGCTCCGGGCCGGGAATGGATCCCCCGGAGGCTCCAAGCAGTGCGAGGCCGGCGCCAAATCCCTGGACTCCTGCAGGATCCATCCCAATCCCAGTCCTTGGATCCATCCCAATCCCAGTCCCTGGATCCATCCCAATCCTGGTCTCCACCCCCCCCGCGCCGCTTCCAGCTCTCGCCCCGCAGAATTCCCGGCTCCAGCTCCAGCGCCCGGGCACGGCGGGATCCGGGAGCCCGCAGGGGGATCCAGGAGCCCGCAGGGGGATCCAGGAGCCCGCAGTGATCCCGCCGGGTCCCGGGGCGCGGTGGCGGAACCTTCCCGGTGTTTTTTGTTTTCTGTTTGGATCACCGCGGTTTCCCGGCGGTGCCCGCAGGTCTGCGGGAGCAGCAGCGGGAGGAGCCTCGCCCCGCGCCGGGGATGGAGCTGGGAGCGGCTCTGGGAGCGGCTCTGGGCTTCTCTGCACGAGCTTCCCAAACCCCAAAGTAACCCCGTGCCCAGCAGGAGCAGGGGACGCTGCAGCTTTCCCAAGAATTGTGAAATCCCCCGGGGAAGGTTGGAAGGGCGGGGATGGCTCCAGCACCACGGAGCGTCAGGCTGTGCAAAGCTGAACTCGATGATCCCAAATCCCGAAATTTGGGGCGGGGGGGGGGGGGGGGGTTCGGGGGCTGCGCCACCCACGGCGTGAGCGGCGTCAGCCGGGATCCCGCGGCAGAATTCCAAGGAATCCGGGGCTGGCTCCGCTCCCTGTGCCCGCTCCCTCTGCAGGCAGGAGCAGGCTCGGGGCTTGGAACGAGCCCAGGGCCCCTCCGCGCTGGATCCCAAATCCCGGGGTGGTTCATCCGCTCCCCCTCCCGCCAGGGAAGCCGCAGCTCAGCCCTCAAGGGCTTGGAACTGGAACTCTGCCCCTCATCAGCCGCAGGAATTGGGAATTCTGCGGAAATCTGAGCCGAGGAACGAGAGCGGGACTCTGCAAAGGGAGGGATGATCCCAGAGAAGCCAGGATAGGCCCCGGGATGAGGGAACAAAGCCGGGCTTGCCCGGGGCGCTGCAGGAAGCCCGAGAGGGAGCCAGGAAATCCCACCCAGCCCCATCCCAGCGCTCCAGCTGTTCCCGACATCTGGAGCATCCCTGCTGAGGGAACAGCCCCGGGGGCCGAGCCCTGACCCGGATTTGCCCCTTTTGGGATGGAGATTCCTGCCTGGAGCCATCCCTGGGCTCCCGGGAGTCCAATTCCCTCTCGGAGCCCGTCCCGGGGAGGATCCACAGCCGTTCCCAAGCCACGGACGCGCTGTTTTCCAGCCGCCCTGGCCGCCGTTCAAAGCCGGGCAGCGGAGAAACATCTCCAGGCTCATTCCCATTCCCTTCTCGCAGCCGGGCCGGGCTCCTGGAGCCTTCCCTGCCCGAGAGGAGCCCGGCACCGGCTCCTTGTGGGATCGCGCCCCGTGCCAGGCTCCGGCTCCGCTTTCATCCCGCCCTGCCCGCCCCCTGCTCGCCTTTGATTCCCGGCGCTGGGAGGAGGCTGGAGCAGGGAATTGCGAGCTCCGGCCCCTCCCGCCGGCTCCGTGCGGTGCAGACGGAGCGGGACATCAAAGCCCGGCGCCTTTTTTTAGCTGGAATGCGGCGGGCCGGGAGCTGCGGCCAATTCCAGCGGCGGTTCCTGTCCCGTAACTCGATCCCAAATCCCTGGAGGCGTCCCCGGCACTGACAGGTGACACTGGAGCCGCTCCGGGCACGCCGCTCCTCGGGAACAAGTCTGACTTTGCAGAGCACGGAGCTTTTCCGGCAGGATTTGGAGGCTGCGGTCGGGATGGGGATGAGTTCGGCTTGGAAAGGACTCACCTGGATGGGATTAACCCTTTCCAGAGCTCCGGGATTCTTCCCTGCTCCGCTTCTGAGCGATGCGCGGCCTCTCTGTGGGATTTTGGGAGCGGCTTTTTGTTTTGGTTTTTTTTTTTTTTTTTTTTTCCCTTGTGCCGTTCCCACCGTCCAGATCTCCCTGTTTTCCACGCTCCTCAGGTCGCTGCGGTGGCACCGCCAGGAGGAAACTCCAGCCGGGATTTTCCTCTGGGGAAAATCGCTCCAGTTTTTCCCACAGCAGCAGGAGTCTCCAGGAATCACCTCTTGGAAAAGTTCCTGACCCTCGGGTGGGGGGCGATAAATCCCGATAAATCTCGCCCGGGACACGCCCGGGATCCTCTCTGGGATCACACCCAGGCTCGGGGCGATTTTTCCCAGCTCCAGGGAAGGTTGGGATCCTTTAGGGAGCGAGGACGGGATTCCCAAAAGCCCGGCGCAGGTTCGGCGTCTCCGTTCCCGGAGAGGAATCCTGGGAACTGCCGGGAAAACTCCGATAAGGATTTTGCTCCCAGGGATTTCATGGAATGACTGAACGGAGAAGAGCCCGAGGTGGGAGGACGGGAATTCCCTGCCGAGGCCTCGGCCGGGACAGGAGAGCAATCCCGGAGTTTGGGATGTCCAGGGATCTCCTCAGGGCGTTTCTCTTGGATTGCTGGGGTCAAACCATTCCTCTGGGATGTTCCCTTCAGGAAATCAGGGAAGTTCCCTCTCCCCCCGGGATCCCCGGGCGTGTTTGGGTCGGGGAGCTCCTGAGACACGAAAAAATCGCCCCGGTGGGATCATTCCAGAATTTCCTCCAAGACTGGAGCTCCGGGCACATCCCGAGCCCGACAGGGGACACGGCACCAAAAACAATCATGGAATGTTCGTGTTGAAAGCTGGGAATGAGCCCTGGAACGGGAACAGGTCCCAGTGAAGCCTCCGGGATGCTCCAGCCCCACAAATCCTCCTTCCAGAGGGGGAACTGAGGCCCGGAGAACATTCCAGGGCCAGGGAATGTTCCCAAGGGCTGGAGCCGAAAATCCCAATCCCAGGCCAGGGTTCCACAAACAAAGGAGAGCTTTGAACTCCCCCTCACCCCGGGAAGAGCAGGAAACTCCTTCCCAAATTTAGCCCCCAGCCAGGGAATACCCCGGGATCCCGTTTGATCGGGCCTGGGGAGCAGGAATTCGGGATGAGGTTTGGGAAAGATCCTTTCCCCCCCCGGCGGGGCTGAGGGGCAGGACAGGGATTAAATCCCGGCTGCTCCAAAGCTGGGCCTGGATCCTGCCCCATCCCAGCTCCTCCCGAGATTCCAACATTTCCCTCTCCACCCTCCAGCGCTTCCCAGGCCTCCATCCCTGGGATTTCTCCTTGGGATGAGCAGCAAGGGCAGCACAGGGGGGAAATGGAGCCCTGGGAAATTCCCACGGAATTTTGGGAGCTGTTGCTGTCCCAGAGGAAGGAGAGGATGGAGCCCACCAGGAATTCCAGCCCCAGGCAGGGTTTTCCAGGCCTGGCATCCAGAGGCTTCCTGGGGGCTCTGGGGAGCCCAGAAGTGCCACCAGGGTGAGGGGACAGACCCAGGGACAGCACAGGTGGCAGTGCCAGGGCCGGGAAATGCTCTCCCGGTGTTTATTCCCTGCTCTGGGCTGGCTTTTCCCAGCCTGGCAGCCGGGAAGGGGATCTGGGAGGGCAGCAGAGCCCGGTGTGAGCTCGGGGACGTTTTCCAGCATCCCGAGGTGTCACTTCCCGAGCAGAGTGCCAGGGGTGGAGGGAGATCCTTGGGGAAGGGGCTGCTCCCGACTGTGGGGTGGGATGGGATGGGATGGGATGGGATGGGATGGGATGGGATGGGATGAGGGCTCCGGGGATGGGATGGGATGGGATGGGATGGGATGGGATGGGATGGGATGAGGGCTCCGGGATGGGATGGGATGGGATGGGATGAGGGCTCCGGGATGGGATGGGATGGGATGGGATGGGATGAGGGCTCCGGGAGGTGCCGCCTCAGTCTGGAGCGGTGTTTTCCTTCCCGCTGGAGAACGGCAGCGCTCCATAGGTGGCCTGGCTGGGAGCGCGATGGTGCCTGAGCAAACAATTCCATGGGGAGAGGAGCCGGGGCCAATTCCCTGCCGGCTGCGGGTTGAACCCTCATTAACAGGCGGCGCTAATTGCGCTCCCTGCACGGGCCGGGCCGTGCCCGCCTCCCCAGCGCGGAGCTGGCAGGAAAAGCTCCGGGCTCGGATCCCTGCGCAGATCCACATTCCCGATAAGGAGGTGATTTATCCCCCTCCACTTCCTTCCTCGTGGGCACGGAGACATCCCGGAGGAGGCCTCGGCTTCCCGGGACACTCCTGGCTGAGCTCAGCCCGCACCAGGAGCTCCACGTGCGATCCCAGTGCAGGAGCTGGGCTGGCACCGGGAGCTGTCCCTGCCTGGGGCACGGGGCTGGATCGGGATGGGCTCAGGCTCCGATCCCTGCCGTGATTCCAGGGTTTGTGGCATTGGAGTCACGGGGATGAGCTCACCCTGTGCTGGTCCGGGGTGAGCTCATGGAAAAGCTCCCTCCGGGATTTTATCCAGCTCTGCATTTGCTGCGCGGCCAAAGGGGAGACTGGGAATCTGGGAATCCGGGAATCCGGGAAGCTGGGAATCCGGGAATTTGGGAATCCGGGAATCTGGGAATCCTGCTGCTCCCTGGCTCTTCCCTGGGACAGAGGAGCTCCTGGAGCTCCACTCAGGGCCAGGAGGTCGCGACAGGTTCGGCTCTTTGGGAATTCAGCTCCACTTGGAAAACCTCCCGTGACCTTCCCGGAGTCCCTCTGGAGCAGAAATAACAAAATTCCCGGTGTGGGGAAGGCTCCCAAACCGCCGGGATTATCCCAGCCCAGCCCTGCCGGGAGCCGAGGTGACCCTGGGGAGCCGAGGTGACACCCCCAGGTCCCCCCAGGTCCCCTCCCCTCTTTCCCAACCCCGTCCGGGTTCTTCCCCGACCTGTTCTTCCAAAGTTCTCCCAACCCACAGCTCCGGGATTGAGGAGCGGCCTGGCCCGGGGCATTCCCACTTCACAGGGCACCTCTGGAATGCGGCGGGTCCGGAACGCTCCGAGCCGGGCCAGGCGCTCCCGGGGAGCCGCAGGAGAGACCCCAAAACAGGGACTGGGGACGGGGATGGGACCGGACCCTCTGAGGGTCATTTCCAGGGAATGAAGCTCCGAGCTGGAGTTTTTGGGGTTCCTGGCCAGCCCGGCGCTCAGCAGAGCAATTCCAGCCAAAATTCCGGCGCCTCCATCCCCCCCGCTGCTCCCAAACGGCTGCGGGGCCGTGTCGGGCTCGCTCAGGTGACCCCGGGCTCAGGTGACACCGGGGATGGAGTCGCTGCTCCCCGCAGGAATTCCCGGCTGCTGATGCAAGGCCAGGCCATGGAAACCCGCGGGATTCATCCCGCTGGAATGAGGAGCAGCAGGACGGGTCCCCCCGGGCAGGGTGGACACGAGGGGCTCAGGACACGAGGGGCTCTGGACACGAGGGGCTCTGGACACGAGGGGCTCTGGACACGAGGGGCTGGCCCAGCTCAGGGCGGCCGGACGGGCTCGGGGTTGTGGGATCCCTGGGATTGGGACCTTTGGAATTTGGATCCCTGGGATTGGGATTTTTGGAATTTGGATCCTTGGGATTGGGACCTTTGGGATTTAGATCCATGGGATTGGGACCTTTGGGATTTAGATCCCTGGGATTGGGATCCCTGGGATTGCCTCCCACTATCCCAGGTCGCTCCAAGCCCTGTCCAGCCTGGCTTGGACGTTTCCAGGAATGGGGAATCCAAACCCTCGGGAAGCCCCGGCTCCCTGGCTGAGATGGGGGAGGTTCCTGGAGAATTCCGTGTTTATCCCAAGGAATTCCTGCTCCCTGCAGGCTCCCAGAGCCCCTGCGAGGAGCATTTATGGAACCATTGTCCTTTAGGGCTGGAAAAGGTCCCCAAGGTGCCCAAACCCAGTGGGATGGGAGGCGGAGCTGGCTCAGGGCGATGTGCTGGAATCCAGCCCGGAGCTGGAGAACTCCCGGGAATTTCTGAGCTCAGCGGGGCTCCCGTGCAGGGCAGAACCTCCCCGGCACCTCTGGGCTCCTGAAAGGGAAAGGGAATGGGATTGGAGGCAATTACCGGGAACGGGAGCCGGGGAATGGGATTGGAAGCAATTACCCGGAACGGGAGCCGGGATTTGTGTTTGGGGTAACAACAGAGCGGCACAAAATCCCTCCCAGCCTCGGGAGAGCTCCTGGGCACCGCGCCCGGCCGGGGGAAGGCACTGAGCCCCAAAAATGTGCCGGGAGAAGCCTCTGTGCCCTGGGAAGTGTCCAGGGGGGTCTGGACGGTGCTTCTGGAGATTTCCAGGACAGCTCCACATCCTCCCCTCGGCCCCACAGACATCCCCCAGGTCGGGATTTTCAAAGAGCTCCTGCCCCGAGCAGCTCCCGGCTGCAGGCTCGGGGATCCCGGGATGTTCCCGGCCCCGCATTCCCGGGACGTGCCCGGCCCGGTGCTGGGCGACGTTATCCCTGTAGATGGCATCCCAGGATCTCGGCTGGGATGCTCCTGGATCCCTGCCCTGCTGATCCCGAGGGTCCCTAGGATCCTGGATCCCGGCCGTGGATTTATCCTGGAAAGAGAATTAAATCCAGGCTCGGTTCCAGCCCAGATCCCGGTGGGATTCGCTGGGGGATTCCAATCCCTCCCTGAGCTGGGTTTGTGTCCCTGGGGACATCCAGGGAAGTTGATCGGCGTTCGCTTGGCAACGGGGGGAATTAAACCACATTAAACGCCTTTATTGGGAATTAACCCCGCTTTGATGCGGTCGGGTTTAATTCACCCCGGGAGCGCCGAACTCGATGGAATTAAACCGAATTTAAACCCGGATCTGAACCGGGCTCTGACTGATCAAAACTCCAAACTCGGACTTTTAATTAAGCTGAGGTTTTAATTCCGTGTGGATCAGCCTGGCAGGTGGGGAAAAGCGCCGGGACCCTGCGGGATGTGCGGGATCTGTGGGATCTGTGGGATCTGTGGGATGTGCGGGATGTGCGGGATGTGCGGGATCTGTGGGATCTGTGGGATGTGTGGGATCTGTGGGATGTGCGGGATGTGCGGGATCGCTTTCCTTGTCCCGGGAGCGGCCGGGTCAGGACAGGGACGGGACAGGGACGGGCCCGGGGGAGTTTGGAGGGTCTGGATCGGCACCAGGAGCTGCAGCCCCGGGCCGGCTCTGGAGAAGCCAAACCCAAAGCCCTGGAGCGTCTCCAGGCCGCGGCTTTTGGGGATTTGGATCTCCCCCAGGAAATATTTCGGGAAGCGCCGCCCTCTGCTCGCGGCGTGGGCAGGAGAGCGGCCCGAGGCCGCTGGCAGCGCTTTTTGGGAGCTCTCCGGGCCCTCTCCAGAGCTGTTTTTAACTCTTCGTCCCTAAATCCAGAGGGTTCATCCCACTCTGCGGCCTCTGGATGAGGCTGAGCCCGGCCCGAGGCTCGGCCACCTCCACGTGTCCCCTGTGCCACATCCCAGGGTGGCACCGCGCGGGGCTCCCGGTAAACAGCGCAATGTCCCCGGATTGCGACATTGCCGGCCAGGAATCCAGGTCACGGCACCGCGGACGTGGGCAGGGACAGGGACAGGGAAAGGGGACAGGGAACAGGGATGGGGACAGGGAACAGGGGACAGGGGACAGGGAACAGGGACATGGATGGGGACAGGGGACAGGGAACAGGGACATGGATGGGGACAGGGACATGGAAAGGGGACAGGGACAAGTGACAGGGAACAAGGACAGGGAACAGGGATGGGGACAGGGACATGGAAAAGGGACAGGGCACAGGACACAGAGACAGGACAGGGGACAGGGAACAGGGAACAGAACACAGGGATGGAACAGGGACAAGTGACAGGGACAGGTCACAAATCCTGGGGACCCAGCCCTGCCCCGGCTCCCTCGGGCACTGTGGGGTTCCCCATCTCCAGAGGGAAAACAAGGCCTGGATGCCATTAGAGGAATTAATTAAGGGATGCTTGATTAATGTCTGATTAGTCCTGCAGGGTTACACAGCCCCAGATAAACCAGGAGGGTTCGTCACACCCCGGATCCCCTGAGGGTTCCTCGGCACCCGAGATGAATCCGGCCGGGATTTGTGCTCTGGGGTCGATCTGGGTTTGTTCTGGGTTTGTCCCGGATTTACTCTGGGTTTGTTCCGGATTTTTCTGCATTTCCCTGCAGGAATCTCTGGGCAGGACCTGCTGCTCTGGGCGTTCTCCACATTCCAAATTTCCCCATCCCGTGCCCAAACCTCTCTGGGAGCTCCTCTGACCCATCCCGGTGTTCCCATTCCCCCCCTTCAGAGCTGCTTCCTATTAAAAAAAAAAAAACAACAAACCAACCAAAAAAATAAATCCAAATATCTTAATTTATTCATTGTCCCAATCCCTCCCAGCTCGGAGTTCTCCCCAGGAGGACAAAACCCTTCCAGACAGGAAATGTTCCTTAATCTCTCCCAAACCCCAAACCCTGCCGGCAATCCTAGATAAACATTTAATGGCAATAATTGAACAATGCCAGATATAAACCTTTGACGGCAATCATTGAACTCGCGTTTTCTCAGCCCTCTCAGACTGG
The DNA here is from genome assembly GCF_052056855.1 of Sturnus vulgaris. Classification (NCBI taxonomy): domain Eukaryota; kingdom Metazoa; phylum Chordata; class Aves; order Passeriformes; family Sturnidae; genus Sturnus; species Sturnus vulgaris. Next base: position 3,202,315 of record NC_142269.1, on the reverse strand, counting down.
GCTAATTAATTAATTGCAAATTTCCCCGCGGGATAATGAGAGGATGCCCCGGCTGAGAGGGAAAAGGCGCTGGAAGCCGAGCAGGGATTTGGGAGCGATCGCCACAAATCCCGGCGGGGAGAGCCGGGCAGGGGGAGGCGCCAGGATTTGGGAATTTGGGAATTTGGGAATCCAAACTGGATCCAGTTGGAGCTCCTCCCCCTCTCCCCTCCATTAAATCATTCTCTAGGTTTGATTTATTTTTGTTTCCAGTTCTTTGATTCGCTGGGGAAGTTGTGGGATCCAGGCAGGAACAAATCCCTTCATCCCCCTCTGGATGCAGGTTTGCTTTTATTCCCCTGGGACATTTCCCCGGGAACATTTCCCCCCTGGAAATCCAATTTACGGCCCCCATGTTCCCATTTCCTTCTCCTTGTTAAATTCCTGGGGGACCCACGGGGGAGCCAGAGGCCTCTGAGCCGGGCAGGGTTGGGAAACCTCTGGAAAAACACGTTCCCAAAGTTCCCGGAGTTCCCGGAGCGGCTCCTCCCTCCTCCCATCCTGCTCCTCATCCTCAGCACCTGCAGCCGGGGCGGCTCCAGCTCGGAGCCTCCTCCTTTTCCAGGGGCTGCAGGGGAGCGGGGAAATTGGGAAATTGGGAAATGGATTGGGAATTTCGCTGTGGGAAGCTCCAGGAAGGTCCCAAAGGAACATTGGGGACAACTCCGGCCTGGCTTTGTCCCGGACCCCAAAATTCCCCCGGGCTGCCCGAGGGTGTTCGGGGCTGGGGAACCTCCGGGAGCTGCTCTGGGAATTCTGAGAAAATCCCACGGGGGAAGGGAATGGAGGGCGAGGTGACATTGCCTTGGTGCCATTGCTGTGGTGACATTGCCTTGGTGTCACTGCTTTGGTGTCACCCCCGTGGTGCCACCTGCGTGTTCCCAGAGCCGAATCCCTTCCCACTGGAGCAGAGCCAGGACAATTCCCGGCCCTTGGGACCCTCTGGGTGTCCCCTCCTGGTCCTGGGCTCATTCCAGGCCAGTCCTGGCACGAGCCAAAGCCACCAGCAGTGACCAGCGCTGGCTCCTGTCCCGGGAAAAGCACCTGGGATATTTCCCGGGATATTTCCCGGGGTATTTCCCAGCCCTCAGCCCCTGGCTCTGCCCGGGATCTTCTCCAGGTGCAGAAATTCCCGACCCCGAGGCTGGAGCCGACCCAGGGCCCCGCAGGGTCGGTGCCAGGTGACCCCGGTGTCACATCCCGCTCCAGCTGGGAATGGGGACACGCCAGGACTGGGGCCGGGAACCTTCCTGGGCTCTGAGACAGCCGGGATGAGACATCCTGAGCTCTGCAGAGCTCATGGAAAATCCAGGCCAGGCCGGGGAGTTTTCCATGAGCACGGACGGGTTTGGGGCCAAGCCTTGGATTCCAGTGCCAGCCTTGGACCTTTCCAGCTTCTCCAGGGGTTTGAGGAGGGAGTTCCCTGTCAGCTCCACTTCCAGCCTGATTTCCTCGGGTATCCCTGGAGATGGACACCTGGACTGGCTCAGACCTGCCCCTGCTCTGGGGGACACCTGGGGGCATTCCCAGAATCCAAACGGGATCAGAATCCCAAACGGGATCAGAATCCCAAACGGGATCAGGATCCCAAATGGGATCAGAATCCCAAACGGGATCAGGATCCCAAATGGGATCAGAATCCCAAAGGAATCAGAATCCCAACAGGAGCAGCATCCACTGCTTCCCATCTCCCAATCCACTTTGCACTGCCCAGTGGGGAATGTCTTCCAGTGGAAAAGGGAATCTCAGGAATTCTGGGGACACTCTGAGCAGCCTCCAGGTGTCCCTGGCTCCTTGAGGATGCTGAGGATTCCAGAGGGGAGCAGGGATTGAGGGAAGTCTGAGTCACCCCAAGGGCACGAGCCAGGGAGGGTTTGCCTGGATCCCGACACGTGGAGCTCCATCCCCGTGGGACACAGCCAGGGATGTTTTCCTTCCTGGGATCTCTTCTGGTCATCCCTGTGGGTCCCTTCCAGCTGGGATATTCCAACCCTGTGGACAGGCCAAATTCCCCAAGGATCCCTCCCTGGTGCATCTTCAGCTCCCTGTCCTGAGCAGAAATTCCCCTTTTTTTGTGTGTTTATCCATCCGTCCCAAGCAGAATTTCCCTTTTTTTTGTGTTTCTCCACCCCAGGGCCTGGATCCGAGGCTCTCCCGGTGTTTGTGTCCCTGGGAATGCTCCTCGTGGTGGAGCTGAGGCTCCATCCTGGAATTCTGGGTGGCTTCCCGGGACGTGCAGGTTCCTGCTGCATCCCAGGAGGGGGCAGGGAGGCAGAATTTACCTGCAGGAACCTCCGAGCCTTTGCCTGGATGGAGGATCCGGCTGGAGCCAAGGATTCTGCAAGCTGGGCAAAGCTCCCGGGCCGGGAAAGCTTCCTTGAAACTCGTGGAGCAGGCGGTGCCTCCCTTGGCTGCTGCCGTGGCCAGAATGTCCGGGGGCTGTTCCAGGGCAGGACTGGAGCCTCCCGTGTTTTCTGATGAAATCCTCCCACCCCGGAGCTGCCAAGGGAATCAAAGGAATCGCGCCCGTCCCAGGGCTGCACACTCAGCGCTGCGAGCCCCGAGCGGGATTAAAGGCGGCTCTGCCTCCCCCCGGCCCGGCCCGGCCCGGCCCGGCTCGGCTCTGCCAGGCCTGGCTCAGCACGGCCCGGCTCGGCTCTGCCAGGCCCGGCTCGGTTCTGCCAGGCCCGGCTCAGCACGGCCCGGCTCTGCCAGGCCTGGCTCAGCACGGCTCGGCTCTGCTCTGCCTCCCCCCAGCCCTGTTCTGCATTCCCCCGACCCAGCCCAGCTCAGCCCAGCTCAGCCCAGCTCAGCTCAGCCCGGCTCGGCTCGGCCCAGCTCCCCCAGCGCTTTTCTCCAGCCCCGATCCCTTGGGGTTTTTTTTTTCTTTTTTTCTTTTTTTTTTTTTTGCACGGCTGGGATGGATTCCCTGGTGCCCGGATTCTCCCTCCCCATCACTTCTCCCTTTCCCGGGAGATTTGGGGTTCTTTAAGGACTGAAAATTCCCGAATTTCTCCTCACGGGCACGAGGGAATTCCAGCCCAGCCCGTGGAATTCCAGCCCGACGCTTCCCGGGCAGGGGGTGCTGAGCGTTCCCAGCGCTCCCGTCCCTGCTCTGGAGCTGCTGGAAAAGCTGCCCCGAGCCCCAGGGTTGGGAAAGAGCAGGCTCGGGAATTTCACACCTCGGGATTTTTCCCGGGGCTGGATGGGGAGGGCTCCCCCGGGACTCTCCTTGAGGCATTCCCGGCTGGAAAAGGGCGCTCAGAGGGCGGCTCTGGGTCAAATCCCGGGTCATTTTTTGGGGATTTTGGGCTGCTCTGTCCCTTTCCTGCCCCTTCCCGGCGAGCCTGGGCCGAGTCCTTCCCTCCTTTTCCCACCCGGGATTCCGGGATTTTCCAGCTCCCGAGTTTTCCTCACGTGCTGATCCCAAATGTTCCTCGGGATCCACGGGAGGGGCTCAGAGAGCGATTCCCACTTTGGGGTTCACGCATCCCCTTGGGATCCGCGGCCGCTGAGGGTCCCAAAACATCCCGAACCCTCCAGAATCATCCTGGCCCTGCCCAGGACATCCTAAAAAAATCCCACCCCGTGCCTGGCAGGGTTTAAAAGTTATAAATCCACAGGAAACTCGGAATTTTGCTCCAAAAGGAGCACCAGGGGTGGTGGCCCAGGAAGGTGACAATGATCTCCCAGCAGGACCCCCCGACAATTTGATAATTAACAAAGAAAGGTTTAAAATAAATAAATAAAATAATAATTAAAAGAGAGCGAAGCTCCCGGGAGAGCTGGGCTGGAATCCCGGCGCTCTCGGCATCAAAGGCTGCCCCGAAAGTTCACCTGGCCCGGGCAGGTGACCCGGGTGACCTCGGGAGTGTCCCCGTGGGCCCGGGAGAATCGCGATGGGGCCGCGACAAAGGGACCTCAGCAGGGGCGGGCCCGGGGTTTGGGGGGGTTAAGGGGCAGAATTCCCGGGAATTCGGCGAATTCTCCAGGAGAACCTGAGGAAAAAAAACCCCAAAGGCACCCCCAGAACACCGGGGGGACATCCCGGCCCCGGGGGGGCTTTGGGGGGAATTGTCCTGGACCCCCGGAGCAAAGCCGGGATTTGGGAAGGGCTGCAGGAGCGAATCCCGGATTTTTGGGAAGGACTCCAAAAGCGAATCCCGGATTTTTGGGAAGGACTCCAGAAACGAATCCCGGATTTTTGGGAACGACTCCAGAAACGAATCCCGGATTTTTGGGAAGGACTCCAAAAGCGAATCCCGGATTTTTGGGAAGGACTCCAAAAGCGAATCCCGGATTTTTGGAGCGGGCTGCAGGAGCGAGTCCCGGTTTTTTTTTAAGAAGGGCTCCAGGAGCGAATCCTGGTTTGCTTTTTTTTTTTTTAGGAAAAACTTCAGCAGCGAATCCCGATTTTTTTGCCGGGCTCCAGGAGCGAATCCGGATTTAATTTTTTTTAAGAAGAACTGCAGGAGCGAATCCCGGCTTTTTAAGGAAAGGCTCCAGGAGCGAATCCCGTTTTTTTTAGGAAAGGTTCCAGGAGCGAATCCCGATTTTTTTTGCCGGGTTCCAGGAGCGAATCCCGTTTTTTTTAGGAAGAACTGCAGGAACGAATCCCGATTTTTTTCCCGGGCTCCAGGAGCGAATCCCGGTTTTTTAGGAAAGGTTCCAGGAGCGAATCCCGATTTTTTTGCCGGGTTCCAGGAACGAATCCCGGTTTTTTAGGAAAGGTTCCAGGAGCGAATCCCGGTTTTTTTGCCGTGCCCGGCGCTGTCCCCGCGCTGCCCCCCGCCGTGCCCGGGCGTGCCCGCTGTCGCCAGGCGGGGACACGCGGCTCCGCTGATGTCACCTCGGGCCGGGACTCGTCCTGCTGGCACAGCCCCGTGTCCCCAAGGCCCCGCGACATTCCCGGCATTCAGAGCTGTCCCCAGGTCCCTCATTCGGGATGCGGGAATAGAATTTATCCTCCTTGGAGCAGAATATCCCGATTTTCCCCCATATTTTCCAGAGAAATTTGGGTTTGGAGGGTAATTTGTGAAGCAGAAATGCGATTTATCCAGGCTCTTCCTTGCACCCCAAAATCTTCTGTTGCTTCTTCGAAATCGCCTTCCTCACCAAAAAATTCCGGTTTCTATTCGAAATCCAGAAAGAGTGGAATTCGCCCATTTCTTTTAAATTGAATATTAAATTTATATTAATATATTTTATTCCAATATTTGAATATTTTATCCCTGATAAAACCTCTTTGCAGATTCCCATCTCCCACCCCCATCCTTTGAGGATAAATCCAAAATAGGAAAAACAAAAATCGGTTTGAGAGATTAAATCTGGGTTTAGGGTGATTAAATCTGGGATTACGTCGGGTTTAAGCAGAAATTTTTATTTTTCCTTTTTTTTTTTTTTTTTTTTTTTTTAATTTTCCCCGGAAATTTGGGAGCTGCTGGGAATTCCAGGTGTCCATTCCCACCTGGATCCTGTTCTGCTCTCGCTTTCCACACAGGGTCCCCCTCACTTCGGACGAGGAAACCTTTAATTAATCCTAATTAAACCCCATTCCCGGCCCTGCTCCTCCCGCAATCCTCCTGGGGAGGGGGCTGTGAATTCCACCATAAAATTCAGGATTTTCTTCCTTCTGGAACCGGACCCTGCTCCCATTTTGGGATCGGTGGGAATTTCTCCTCCTTCCCAAAATTCCGCCTTGGCCTGGCAGCCAGAACCTGGAATGGGAAGGATTTGAACTGGAAAAAGGCCTGGGAAGTAGGAAAATGAACAATAAAATCAACAATAAAATCAGATATTCCAGGGACAGGACCTGAGGGATCCCAGCCCAAGGATTTTCCTGGGAGCCTTCCCGGCCATCCCAGGGTGGGATTATCCCAGGCCAGGACCCCTCTCATGGCCTGGAGATGTCCCAGGTGTCCCTTCAGAGGTCCCTTCCCACCCAAACAACCCCAGGATTTTATTATTTGATAATAAAATAGAATATAAATGTAAAATATAAAATAAATATAAAATACAATTTTAGAGTCTCTCCCGTTTATTTCCCCACTCTCCACGAGCCAGGACAATTCCCTGTCCCAGCCGAGCCTTTCCCAGTGGGATGAGCCCCGTGCCGGGTTCGGGTGGCCCCGGAGGAATTTTTGGGGTGGCCCCGGAGGAGTTTCCAGGTAGCCCAGGAGGAATTTTTGGGGTGGCCCAGGTAGAATTTTTGGGGTGGCCCAGGAGGAATTTTTGGGGTGGCCCTGGAGGAATTTTTGGGGTGGCCCTGGAGGAGTTTCCAGGTGGCCCAGGAGGAATTTTTGGGGTGGCCCAGGAGGAATTTTTGGGGTGGCCCAGGAGGAATTTTCCAGGTAGCGCAGGAGGAGTTTTTGGGGTGGCCCCGGAGGAGTTTACAGGTGGCCCTGGAGGAGTTTCCAGGTAGCCCAGGAGGAATTTTCCAGGTGGCCCTGGAGGAGTTTCCAGGTAGCCCAGGAGGAATTTTCCAGGTGGCCCTGGAGGAGTTTCCAGGTGGCCCAGGAGGAATTTTCCAGGTGGCCCTGGAGGAGTTTCCAGGTAGCCCAGGAGGAATTTTCCAGCCCCTGCTGCTGCTCCAGGCCGGGCAGGGACCCAGGAGCTGACGCAGAAAGGGACAGGGACGAGCAGAAACCTCGGGCCGAGTCCTCGGGGACTCGCCGGGCTGGAACCGCAGCTCCCGCTCCCTGTGGAATCTCTCCGTCCCCGTGGCATTCCCACATCCCTTATCTGCCACCCGGGAATCCTTTTTAAATTTCATTTTATTCTATTTTTTTTTTTTTTTTTTTCCCAGGCTGGACTTTGAAGGTGAATCCCGGCCGGGCGGCGCGGGGTCCAGACGGGCGGCAGCTCCGGCGCGGTGACTTCGTGGGGACCAGACTTTCAGGAGATGGGAGCAGGTTTTTCCAGGTGGGATCAGGTTCTCCAGAGCCCTCCAGGCCCTGGCTCCTCCCAGGGAATTTTTCCAGCGGCTCCGAGGGAGCTGAAGGTCCCGGCTCCGTGGTCACGGGGGTGGGAAATCCATGGAAGGAGTCCCCAGCCCCCCCCAGGCAGGGATTTTGGGAGCTGCAGGTGGTTTGGGATCCCCGCGCACGGCGCTGTGATTAAGGGCTGATTAACGAGATTAATTTGTACCTAATTAACCCGACATTGATTGGATTTGCTCCTTGGGCAGAGGCAGCCTCGGCTCCCCGTGGTTTCCGTGGGATGGATCAGGGATCGGATCCAGGGCCTGGAATCCCCAGGGAGTCTCTCCTGCTCTTCCCAAACCCTCTGGGATTGTGTTTGATGAACCCAATGGGATTTCCTGATTTCCAGATTTCCCCATTTCCAGATTTCCAGATTTCCCCATGTCCAGATTTCTGGATTTCTGGATTTCCGGATTTCTGGATTTCCTGATTTCCTGATTTCCAGATTTCCAGATTTCCCCATGTCCAGATTTCTGGATTTCCAGATTTCCTCTGCCCGACTCGGAGGGGATTTGGATGAAGCCAAATTCAATCCCTGCCCTCTCCCAGGTGTGCACAGCAGGAACCTCCAGCTCTCCCCAAGGATTCTGGACCCAGCAGCTCTTCCCAATCCTCAGCTCCCTTTCCCTGGGAGGAAGATGAGGAGGATGAGGAGGATGAGGAGGAGGATGAGGAGGAGGAAGGGCAGGAGGATGTTGTGGATCCAGCCCCAGAGCTGCTCCCCACAGCTCACCCACGCCGGGCCCTCTCCCAGAGGCCTCCCGGTGACTCCGTGCCCAGGAATGCCGCGGATCCATCGGGAATTGCGTCAGGAACTCGCTGTGCACAGGATGGGGCGGGTGGCAGTGACACCTGGGCAGTGACACCTGGGCAGTGACACCTGGAGAGTGACATTGTGACACTGTGACAGTGACACTGTGACACCCGGGAGTTGGGATTTAGGATTCGGGATTTGAGACTGGGATTTGCGATTTGAGATTTGAGACTGGGATTTGGGAGTTGGGATTTGAGATTTGGGATTTGGGATTTGAGATTTGAGACTGGGATCTGGGAGTTGGGATTTGAGATTTGGGAGTTGGGATTTAGGATTTAGGATTTGGTATTTGAGATTTGGGATTTGAGACTGGGATCTGGGAGTTGAGATTTGGGAGTTGGGATTTAGGATTTAGGATCTGGGTTCCTTTCTCGCTCCTCCCTGCACAGGCTCCCGGTTTTTGGGATTTTTCCAGCCCTGCTGAGCTCATCCCCACAGCCCTGGGCTCTCTCGGCCTCGCAGCTCCCAGCTTGTCCCGGTTTTCCTCAAAAAGCTTTTCCTGCTCAGCCTCCCTGGGCCGTGTCCTGACCCCGAGCTCCGGCTGAGGCTGATCCCAACCCGGGGATTGTCCCGGGGAAATTTCCCAGCTGGACAAATTGGGGTGTTCCCAATCACCCCAAACCTCCCCTTCCCCACATCCCTCATCCCTTTGGAGCTCAGCCCTTCTGGGATCACTGGCCAGGCCCAGGGAGGCTCTGGGGGTGAATTTGGGGGGCCCAATTCCAGTCCTGGAGCTCAGACAGAGCCCCAGGAGCTGCCAGGGCCAGACATTCCCTGCAGGAGCCGATTCCCACATACATTAGAGCAGGGGCTGATAAGGAACCTGCTCCATTCCCATAAATCCAGGAATTTATCCAAACCCCATTATCCCAACCTCGTCCAGCTCCTCTGTGCTGCTTCCCAGCCCCGGGCTGGGCCTCTCCTCACCCCGAGCAGGACAATTCCCTTTAATCTGGGAATTCCAGCCCCTTCCTTGTCCCTGCAGATCCCTCCCAGGCCCGTTCCTTCATCCAGGGCTTAAAAATCCCCTCAGCATTCCCAGGGGGATCCCTCAGCTGAGGGAATTCTGCTCCATTTCTGCTGGAAACCTTAATCCCAGGATTTCATCCCAGGCTTGGAAAACACACCCAGAGTTTCTCCCCGGCTGCTGGAGGCCATTCCTGGAATTCTCAGTCCTCAGCTGCACAATTCATCTCTAGGTGGGAAAAAAGTTCCTCAGGAATTACCAAAAACTTGTGGAAAACCAGCAGGATTCAGGCAGCTCTGCAGCTGCCCTGGAGAAACTCCCTCTGCCAAAAATAAAATAAAAAAAAAAAAATCAAAGAAGGAATGGCTGAGAAGAAGCTGAAAAGAAAATATTTTTCAAACCCGTCTGACTTTTGGGGGGAAAAAAAAAATCATTCCAGAAAGGAAAATTTATGGGACAGAAGGAACCAGCCCTGAGTTTGGGCCAGACTTTACTGGAATAAAGCCAAAAAAATCCTGTGCCAGCCCCAGTTTGTGCTGGGCACAGGGACAGGGATTTGTCCTTTGCTGTTTATCCAGCTTTGGGTTTTTGGGAAACGCCAACATAATTTTTTAAAATTTTTTTTTTGGGGGGGGGGTTGTTGTTGTTGTTTTCTTCCTGAAAGAGTCAGAAATTTCCAAATGCTGAAACTCTTCCCCAAAGGAACCAGCTGGGATTGCTCAAGGCCCGGCTCCTGCCCCCGCCCTCCCGATGAGTTACGGAGGGTGTGACATCCCCGGGCCGGGTGTGACATCCCGGGATCGCTGATCCAGCGGCTGCTCCCGGGGGAGGCTCCGGCCCCGGCTCGGCCGGGAACATCCCATCCCCATCCCCATTTCCCCTTCCCATTCCCATCCCCATCCCCAATTCCATTCCCATTCCCATTCCCCTTCCCATCCCCATCCCCAATTCCATTTCCCCTTCCCATTCCCATCCCCATTCCCATTTCCCCTTCCTATTCCCATCCCCATCCCCATCCCCATTCCCATTTCCATTTCCCATCCCCATTCCCATGTCCATTTCCATTCCCATTCCCATCCCCATTTCCCATTTCCATTCCCATCCCCATTTCCCATTCCCAGCACATCCAGCTGCTCCTGGCCCCACGGGACTGATCCGTGGGGAGTTTATCCACGTGGGATTTATCTGCGTGGGATTTATCCAGTCAGGATTTATCCACGTGGGATTTATCTGAGTGGGGTTTATCCATTCAGGATTTATCCACGTGGGATTTATCTGAGTGGGGTTTATCCAAGTGAAAGAGGGAAATGGGATGGGGCAGGATGAGCTGTTCCAAACGGTGCAGGCTGACTGATTGCACTTTCCTCTCTGGAAAAGTGTCCAGGAGGAGGAGGAGCAGGAGGAGGAGGAGCAGAGTTCTCCCAGGGGAATTGATCCATGGATTGGGACCAGTGGAAGTACCTGGAGCAGTCCCAGTTCCCAGGGGGGACAAAAAACTTGGGGATGCATAAAACACTTTCCAGATCCATGAAACACTTTCCAGATCCATGAAACACTTTCCAGATCCATGAAACGTTTTCCAGATCCATGGAAAGGCCTGGAGAGCCCTCAGATGTGGATCCAGCAGCCGGGCACTGCTGCCCGTCCCCTTTCCCTGCTCCCCTGGCTGTGGAACAGCTGGAATTCCGGAGGAAAGGTTTTTTTTGGGAACACCAGTTCAGGACATTTTTGTGATGGGATCTCTGCAGGGGAAGCGTCCCAGGCCAGGCCTGGAGTTGTGGAAGAGCTTTAGGATCTCCTCATCCCAAACCATTCCCTGTTTTCTGGAGCCCTTCCCCCCTTGTTTACCTGCCCAGCTCCTCTCCAGCACAACAACCCGAACCGAACCGAGCCGGGCCGGGCCAGGACACCCCCGCAATTATCATTAATTAAACATCCCGGGGATGCCAAGGCGGCCGGATCCCTTTGGTGGCGCGGGTCTCCAGGGGAGCTGATCCCGGCAAGGCTCCGGGGCCGCTCTGGGCAGCGCAAACAGGAAACCAGCGGGGCCGGAGCCCCCGCCCCGCCCCGGGGCTCTCCCGGAGCTGCTCCCGCTCCCGTGACGCGTTGTTGTTGTGGATGAGAAATTCCAGGAGCGTGGATGTCCCTCGGCTTCGGGGGCGGCGTCACCGCCTGAGGTTCTTGGGGTTAAATCCACGCAGGTGCCGACCTTGGAGGCCCGACGGGATTTGGGGTCAGGGTTTGTCCTACACGGGGCAGGAAAGGATGGGGATGGAAGGAGCAGGAATCCCAAACCATGGGATAAAAACAATCCCAAACCATGAGGAGAGGAACAATCCCAAACCAGGGGAGAACAGGAATCCCAAACCATGAGGAGAGGAACAATTCCAGACCTTGGGGAGCAGGAATCCCAAACCATGGGATAAAAACAATCCCAAACCATGAGGAGAGGAACAATCCCAAACCAGGGGAGAACAGGAATCCCAGACCAGGGGAGAGGAGCAGCAATCCCAAAGCCTGAGTCACCTCGCGGTGCTCCCAGCCCATAGAGGGAGCTGCTGGAGCTCGGAATCCTCGGGCTGTGCTAAATCAATAAACACGGCCCTGGTGTTACACGAGAGTGGGATGCTGGAATTCCTGCATGGAGTGAGCCCGGGGAGCCTCCCGGGTGGGCTCTGCTCCCCCGATCCCTTGGGATCCTGTTCCCCAATCCCTTGGGATCCTGTTCCCCAATCCCTTGGGATCTTGCTCCCCAATCCCTTTGGCTCTTGCTCCCCAATCCCTTTGGCTCCTGCTCCAGCCCCTCTGCCATCCCGGGAGGGCAGGGCCGCCATCCCAACCCCCCCAGGATCACCCCAAATTCCCTGTGGGGCGGGCAGACCTTTGGGATGGGGGTCGGGGGAAGTTCCCAGCGTTCCCATCGCGGCTCCCGCAGGGTTCCCACGGCCTTTCCTGAATCCCGCAGGAAAACCGGGAGCTTCTGCAGCCGAGGCTCTGTGGAACCGCAAAGGCTCCGGGCTGGAGCTGGGAATTTGTTTTCCCGAATTTTCTCCCGCAGGAGAGGAGCTGATTCCACCCTCTGGAGAAATCCCGGGATTTTTTTTCCCCAGCACAAACTAAAAATCGTCTGTGTTTTCCCGGGATTTCTCCTGTTGGGACAAACATTTGTAACCAAATTAAATCCGACCACAGCAAAAGGAGCCAACCGGAAACCTCCGGCTCCAATCACCCCAAATCCTCGGAGGATGCGGGGACGGGAGCCTGGGAAAGCGGCTTGGGGCTGGGAAAAGGGACAGCGGGGCCTGGCTGCCACCACGAGGGGTGGCCCGGCTCCCTGCAGAGTTCAGCCACGCCCCTGCGTCCATCCCATGGATTTATCCCAATCCCAGGGATTTATCCCATTCCCATAAATTTATCCCATCCCCAGGATTTATCCCATTCCCATAAATTTATCCCATCCCCAGGCTTTATCCCATCCCATAAATTTATCCCATTCCCATGAATTTATCCCATCTCCATGGATTTATCCCATCCCATGGATTTAGTTTGGGACACGGGAATTCCTCCTGCCAGCCCCATCCCGTGGTCCTTTCCCTCGGCCCCGGGGTCTGATCCCACCTCCTGCGCCCCCAAATCCCCTGGGATGGGATCCCGCCGGTCCCTCGGGTCCCCCTCCCCAGGATCCTCTGCCCAGGGCCGGGACGAGCTGAGGGAACTCGGCCCAGCCCACCCAGCCCTGCCTGGAGCACATCCCAAATCCCGGGGGAATTTTCCCCGATCCTTTCTTCTCGCCGGCTTTTTCTCTGCTTTTTCTTTTTTTTTTTTTTTTTTTTCAATTTTTAATTAAGCGAAATTAAATTTCTGCAGCATCCCTGGTTTCATTATCCCAGCTCTCCACCGGAGGCATCGCTCCGAGTCCCTCGGGACGAGTTGGACAACGCCGGGAATGCTCAGGTTGAGGCTCTTCCCATTTTTCCTCCCTTCCCTTCCCTCCCCTTCCCTCTCCCCGCTCCGCTCCGGCCCCACAGCGGCTCTGGGGCTCCAGCGCTGCCCGAGCCGCACTTCAAAGGCTCCGGGAGCTTCCCTGGCAGCTCCTGGCATTAATCACCAGCCCTGGCACCCCGGATTGTCCCGGGGGGTTCTCCCGGGTCAATCCCAGCTCAGGGAATATGGGTCGGGTCCCCAGGGATGGGACATTTCCATTTTGGGGGTTTGAGGCCCCCAGGGATGGGACATTTCCATTTTGGGGGTTTTGGGGTCCCCAGGGATGGGACATTTCCATTTTGGGATCCCCAGGAATGGGACATTTCCATTTTGGGGGGATTTGGGATCCCCAGGCACAGCTGGAGGTGACAAATGGGGACAGAGGAAGAGGTTGGATGTGGAGCTGGGCTGGGAAAGCTGGGAATGTTTCCCTGGAGAAGGGAAGGATCCAGGGAGAGCTCAGAGCCCCTTCCAGGACCTGAAGGGGCTCCAGGAGAGCTGGGGAGGGACTGGGGACAAGGGATGGAGGGACAGGACACAGGGAATGGCTCCCACTGGGAAAGGGCAGGGATGGGTGGGATATTGGGATGGAATTCCTGGCTGGGAGGGTGGGGAGGGGCTGGGATGGAATTCCCGAGAAGCTGTGGCTGTCCCTGGATCCCTGGGAGGGTCCCAGGCCGGGCTGGACAGGGCTGGGAGCACCTGGGACATTGGGGGGTGTCTCACTGAGTGGGATTTAGGGTCCTTCCATCCCAAACCATTCCCGGATTTTGCGATTCCAGGAGGACTCGTGGCACCTCCAGGCCAGGCCAGGCCAGGAGAGATCCTGCAGGATTCAGGGAGGATCCTGGCAGGTGAGGCCGTGTGGGATGATCCTGATCCCGAGCCCATTTCCAGCTCCAGATTCCAATCTCCCGCATTTCCTCTCTCCCTGGGGGAGATAAAGATCCTGGGCAGGCAGGGCTGAACTCCCGGGAGTTGCATCCGCTCCCAGAGCCCGGCCCGGGGCCTCTCCCGGCTCCTGGGCAATGGGAGGGGACGGGCACGGGGCAGGCGCCGCCTTCCTGTGGGTGTTTTCCAGGGAGAAACCGGGATGGAGCCGGCACCTGCCGGAGCAGGTGACTCGGGCGTGAGGAATGCGGGCCCGGGATGTGGGCTGGGATCGGGGAGGAGATGCAGGGGAGCTGGAAAATTCCCAAAAAGGGGACGGGAAGGGTCAATCCCGGCATTTCCAGCAGAGCGGGATCACCTGGAAGAGGCTCCTGGAGCTGCCAATGGCTCAGCACGAAGAGCAAAAAATCTGGAGAGGCTTTGGGATGGTGGAGAATTCAGAATAGGAAGTGGGAAAAGGATGAAGGGGTTGGGCACAGGGGAAATCCTCACCCCTGGCTGGGAATGGCCGCACGGAGGTGCCAGGCAGGAGCTGTTCCTAAAATCCCCAAACCACTTCCTTTAGGGTCAGGAGCTGGAGGAATCCCAGGTCACTCTGGAATGGTTCCTCTCCTCCCCGAGACTTTCCTGCCGTGATGTTGGATTTGCTGTCCTGGATCCCTCTTCTGTTTGTCCAGGACAAAACCTGGCTCACGGCAAAGAAAAATTCCCTCTAGGATTGGGAAAATCCCACCCCTGAGCAGATCCTGCAGGAATCTGGGATTGGGGAAATCCCACCCCTGAGCAGATCCTGCAGGGCTCTGTTTTTGGGATGGCTCCCGATCCCGAGGGTGCAGCGAGGTCTCTTCCCTCTGGAAGCCAAACCAAGGCTGAGTGCAGGGACAGGGATAGGAACGACCCCGCTCCTCCCACAGCGGGGCTCGGAGCCGGGATTTTCCTTTTGGGACATCAGGCGAGGCCTGGTTGGGTTTGGGAGGAGATGGAGATGGGGATGTGGGGCGGGATGCAGAGGGGGCCGCGCTCCCCACGACATTCCCGGCCCTGTCCCTCCGGTGGAACCGGGACAGGACCCAGCCCCACGTGAGCCGAGCTCACACGTCCCTGTCCCATGGCTTTGATCTCCGGCGCTGGCAGGGAAGATTCCTGGCAGGAATCCGGCCCGTCAGGTCCCATCGGAGCCGGTGGCACTCGGTGACCAAGCCCTGGCAGCTGAGGTGGCCCCGGTGCGAGCCAAGCTCCACCTTCTGCCCCCGGGGCTGCGGGGAGGATCCTGCCCCGGCTCGGGAATTCGGGGGGTTGGCACGGCCTGGATGGGGCTGTCCCTGCTGTCCCCGAGCCTTGAGGGCTGTGCGGGCCCCGAGCCGGGTCCTGGCAGGGCACAGGAGCTGCTGCTCCGCTGCGGCCTTGCAGTGCTTGAAAATAAAGGCGTTAAAAGGATGGAGAATTGTTTCCATGGGCAGATGATGGAACAAGAGACAATACTTCATCCTCCTCACCCTCCTCCTCCTCCTCCTCCTGATTGCCAGGGTGGCCCTGGGTGGCCCCGGACCCGCTGGCAGCGCCAGCAGCGGCCACTCCCGATTACTCATGGGGAGCCAATGGAAAAGATGGAAAAGATGATGGAAAAAAATGGAAAAGATGGGAGAGAGGGCATTGGGTCTGCCCGCGGCCGCAGCTGGAGCTGAGCTCAGCGGGAGGGACAGGGGACAGGGATGAGGACAGGGGACATCCCGCCCTGGGTGACACTGGGGAATGTTCTGGCACCACCGTGGGGTCACCGCTGTTCAAAACCCAACCCAAACCCTCCCAACGCCCCCCTCGGTCACCCCGCCCGGCAGCCGGGCCCGAATCCACAGGCTGGGAACAAAGGGGGAATGAAACGGGAGCCCCGGAGAGCCCCGGAGAGCGTCCAGGTGCGATTCCCCCAAGCAAAGGAGACAAAAGCTCGGCCCGGGACGTTCAAAGGGAGCCGCGGCCTCGGGGCCGCCCCGGGAGGAGCCGGGACCCGACCCCGAGCCCGAGCCCCTGCCCGGCTTTGTGCCCGCCGGGGTTGGGTTACGCTGCGAAGGCTCCTCCTGGATTAAGGAATTCCAGCCCCATTCAGTGCCCGCTGAACCACGAATAATTCGGGAGCTGCGACGAGCGGGAAGGGCGGGGGGCGTTCAATGGAAAAGGCACCTGCGGGGCAGCTGGAAGCCGGGGGAACTGGGGGGTTTGCCCTCAGACCCGGGATTTGCCCTCAGACCCGGTGTTTTCATCCTGGGGATGGTGGCAGGGTGGCACTGAGGGGTTCCTGTGTCACCTGCGCCATGGGGACGCTGGCAGGGACAGGAAAGGCGATCACGCGCTGCGGGTGGATTTTGGGGATGGGTGAGCGCTCCCAGGGATGGGACGGGATGATCCTGCCCGGCTTTGGGAGGGGTGTCCCGGTGCCACAGCGCCCCTGATGATGTCGCATCCCTCGGGGCGAGTCCCCAGAGCCCTCCCGGCCTTGCCCGGGGGGATTTTGGCACCCAGGAGCCGCCGGGGTGGCAGCGGCTGCGCCCGCCCTGGTCCCCGGGAGACTCCTGGGCGCCTCTTAATGACACCTTAATTACACATTTACCGTCCCCGTTTGTCCCTCCCTCCCTCCCCGTCCTTCCCTCCTCCCTCCGGAGCTTCCCCGGGATGGAAATGCCCGGCGCGTGCTGCCGGGGTTGTCACCGCCACTAATGACCCCCTGCGAGCTTGGGGACACGGGAGGTGACACCGCCACTGCCCCGACCGGCCCGGGCTGGCCCCGGGGCCCCCGGCACTGCGGGGAAGCGCTCGGTGGCTCTGGGGTTTGGGGACAGGGCTGAGACCGCCCGCGACAGCGGGGACACCTGTGGGGGATGTCCCTGGGTGTCCCTGGGTGATGTCGCTGCCAGTGTCACCCTGCCAGGGTCCTGCCGCTCTCTGTCACCTGAGGTGGCTTTCCCGAATTTTCCCGTGCGGGATTTGCAGAGATCGAGAGGGGACGGTCCGGGGTGAGCCCTGGGATCCCCCAGGATGATCTCTGGGATGTTCCCAATCCCCCAGGATGATCCCTGGGATGTTCCCAATTCCCCCAGGATGATCTCTGGGATGTTCCCATTCCCCCAGGATGATCCCTGGGATGTTCCCAATTCCCCCAGGATGATCCCTGGGATGTTCCCAATTCCCCCAGGATGATCCCTGGGATGTTCCCAATCCCCCAGGATGATCCCTGGGATGTTCCCAATCCCCCGGGATGTTCCAGGCATGGAGCGGCCGCTTTTCCTTACCCGCTCCAGTTCCCGGCTCCTCTTTCCAGGGAAATCCCACACGGGGAATTTTGCTGGAGCTCGGGAATTCGGCCCCAGAGGCTCCAAGAATTCCTCGCAGAGGAGAACAAAAACAAAACAAAACAAAAAAACACCCAGCCAAAAAAACCAGAAACGGCACGGGGAGAAGAACAATTTCCTCCACCGCTAATTGTCCCTCTGTTAATTAACGAGAGTGTGGGGGCGCTGATTAGGATCTCCCCAAAGCCACAGGTCCTGGCTGGGGACAGCGGTGACCACGAGGGGCTGAGCCTCGCCAGGACCAGGAGGGGCTCCTGGATTTGGGAATTTGGGTATTGAGATTTGGGGTCTGGGATCTAGGATAGGGATTTGGGAAGTGGCTCGAGTGGCCACAGAAAGCTCCGGCTCCTTTCCCACCTCTCCAGCTCCGGGAATTCGGGGAGATGGGAATGAAGGTTCCAAAGCCTCTTTCAGTGCTTCCCTTCCCAAATTAGCGGGGCCCGGCCGGCGCTAATGAGTGGAATAATTGATTAAATCTGCCCCATTTCTGCCTCGCACCTTCCCCAAAGGTTTCCAGATGGGGAATAATTAATGATCCCCCAAAGGGGCTCCGCGCCGGGACGGGGGCGCGGGGAATTCCCACAAGGGGGGGAAATTGTGCCTGTAATTAATGGCAGGCTCTTAATGAGCCCTGCAAAGAACGGCCGGGATGGGGAGAGACCCTCTGGGGGCTGGGCCTCAGCTCTGCCGGCCGGGAATTAACGGGAATAAACAACTGGGAATGACCGGGAATTAACAATTGGGAATGGCCTGGAATTAACGGGAATAAACAACTGGGAATGACCGGGAATTAACGGGAATAAACAACTGGGAATGACCGGGAATTAACAATTGGGAATGGCCTGGAATTAACGGGAATTAACAACTGGGAATGGCCGGGAATTAACAACTGGGAATGGCTGGGAATGACCAGGAATTAACGGGAATTAACAACTGGGAATGGCCTGGAATTAACGGGAATTAACAATTAGGAATGGCCGGGAATTAACGGGAATTAACAATTGGGAATGGCCAGGAATTAACGGGAATTAACAACTGGGAATGGCTGGGAATGGCCAGGAATTAATGGAAATTAACAACTGGGAATGGCTGGGAATGGTCAGGAATTAACGGGATTTAACAATTGGGAATAGCCGGGAATTAACAACTGGGAATGGCTGGGAATGGTCAGGAATTAACGGGAATTAAAAACTGGGAATGGCCGGGCATTAACGGGAATGAACAACTGGGAATGGCTGGGAATTAACGGGAATTAACAATTGGGAATGGCCCGAAATTAACGGGAATGAATAGCCGGGAATGAAAGGGAATGGGAATTCTCCAAATGGAAATCCCGGGGATGATTTTCTCCCCGGCCATCTCTCCTTGTTATTTCCACCAGGGCCCTTTGATGCCTTTGCTTTCCAGCCACGCGTCCCCGTGAAAATCAAACCCAGATCGGCGTCCTGGAAAATATTTGGAGGTTCTGAACGAAAATCTCGGCTCTGGGAGGGGGATGAGGCGGGGGAGCAGCGCTGGGCTTGAGGATTTTGTGATTTCGGTCACATCTCCGTGGTTTCATCGCAGCTCTGAGCGGGGATGGGGCAGGGGAGGGGTCCTGGGCGCGGTTGTGGTGTTGGGGAAATTCTGATTTACCCCCCCAGGGGCTGGAAATGGGAGCAGGAACCGGAGCTCGCCTTCCCAAGCCCATCCAGGCTCCAGAAGCCGGGACCAAACACCTTCGGAGCTTCTTTTGGCAGAAAATTTCCAATCCCGGACTTGTTGGGAGCTTTTGGAATGAAAGGGGACGGGGAGTGTGGGTGGGGAATCAGCGCGAGCTTGGCTGCCCCTCGTGTCCCTCCGCCACTGCCCAGCCCCTGCCGTGACATCGCTGTCACCTCCCACGTCCCTGTGTCCCCTGGGGCCACCCCTGCGCCACCAGGTCACCTCCGGTCGCCATTCAGCGCCGGGGGGAGCAGCCCCTGGGGGCTCTGGGGGTGTCTGGCACCACCCGAGGGGACAAACGCGGGGTCACCGCTCCCCTCCGGGGCAGCGCCAGCCCCTGGCACCGGCGCTTTCCCCTCCCTGGGTGTCACCCCCTTTTCCCAGAGGATGCTCCCCACCATCCCCTCACCCCCCTGCTCCCCCTGCCCGGCTTTTCCCGGTGTCGAGACGCCCCAAAAGCCGGAGGGGGGCGGCGGGGGGAGCCCAGCTCGTGCTGCAGCGTCTCCCCGGCTGCCCCGGGACCATTCCCGGCTGGAGATAGCGCGGCTGCTCGGCGGTGGCAGCGCGGGCGTGTGGGAGGGCAGACGCCAGGCTGTCTGCTCCCACTCCGCTGGGCTTGTTATTAACTTCTCCTTGGGCTGCCATTAACCCAGAATTCCTGCTCCTGGCTCCAGGCTTTCCCCGCGCCGCTCTATCTCCAGCCTAATTACAGCTGTTGGGATCTCCCTTTATCTCGGGGGATCTTTGGGGTTTGGTTACCTGGCACACGCGTTCCTGGCTCCCCCCTCTCTCCTCGCACGCCCATCCCTGCTTTTCCCCTTTAATCCTTCCTGCTTTCATCAGCCCCGGCGGACGGGAACAACCCCGGAGCCTCCGCGGTTGTTCCCGGGTGGATCCGCGTCCCGCGGGTCCCTGAGAGCATCCCCGGCGCGGGGACCGCCTGCGACATTAACCCCGCGTGTGCCGGAGCCTTCGCGGCCACCGCGCGGGGCTCGGCGTGTGCCGGCACCTTCCAGCCCCGCCACCGAGGCTCGGGGTTGGCTCGGAGCGCGGCCGTGATTTATTTTTTTAATTTAGCACGGGTTGAGTGGGTGTGTTTGTCTTGGCAGCGGGGGCGCCGCTCCAACCCCAAACTCCGCTCCGACAGCCCCGTCCTGTCCCTGCCAGCCCCCACTGACACCAGCCGGGGCTGGCACCCGACCCGGCCGTGCCCCGTGCCCACATCTGTCCTCGAACCCGCCCAAAACCAGCACAGCCCCAGGCTTGGTGCCAGAGTTTTATCTCTCCTCCCAAAGGGGTTTGGAGCAGGCGGTGCTGTCCCCGTCCCCTGTGCCCTGTGCCCACCCTTGGCACACGACCGGGCTGAGATTGGCACCTTCAAACCGCCGGTCCAGAGGGTGGAGGAAGATGAGGAGGATGAGGATGGTGTCACCGCTGTCCCACTGCTCCCCCTGGGCTGCCCCTGCTCGTGGGTCCCCCCTGGAGATCCCTAAATGGGGGAGACCCCTCCCCACTCTCTGGGTGGGGTGGGACGGAGTGGGATTTTGGAATGGAATTTTCGGATAGGATGTGGGGATGGAATTTTGGGATGGGGAGGGGTCCCGTCCCTCCTCCCACCCCTGATGGAACAGAGCTGTGCCGCTTCGCCCCAGCCAGGAATTGAGCCCTGGGTGTCGCCCCTGCTCCTGTCACAGGGCAAATATTGTCCCCAAACAGCCCTGGGGACACCGTCCTGCAGCACCTGCCGCTGGGCTCTCGGCTTAGGGCGGACATTTTTGGGGCGCTTTTATTAATTACGGACACTTCTCCCATCCACCTCGCAGCAGAGCGCTGGGAAAGCGCAAAGGGCTGGGAAGGGGGGGGTCGTGTCCCCCTGGATCGAGCTCCGGGACATTCGCGGGGTCCGCGGTGACGGTGGGGAGGGGGATGCCACCCCCAGCCCCAGCGCCGGGTGAGGAGCCCGGCAGGGAGCGGAGCCGGCGGGAGCTGATCCCGGCAAGCCGAGACCCGTCCCGCAGCCCGTGGGGGCTGAGTCACGGCGGGGAAAGTGAGGAGCGGGATAAAAGCGCATCAGGGCAGCTTTTCCTTCCTTCGCTCCTCGCCCTCGGTGCCGGCTGGGCCGGGAGGGCTCCGCGGGCGCGCGGCGCGGCCAGGGCTGAGAACATCTGGAATTCTCCTCTGGGGAATTTTCCCCTGAGGGTCCCCGGAGTTTTGTGACCCCCACAGAGGCTTCGCCCCACACCTCAGTTTAAGGCTGATGTGGGATTTGGAGGCCGCGTTGTCCCTGGGGATCATCCCGGGACTAAGGGACATCCAGGCTGTGCCGGGAATGGTCCCCAGGTGCCATCGGGGCTCAGAGTGGGGACACAGGGCACGGTCCCCGAGTGTCCCCGAGCTGGGTTATTTATATCGCAGCGCTGGCCCCGGCGAGGGTGACCCAGAGCCGGTGGCCACACGGAACCAGGGCTGGGACCCGGCCCAATTCCAGGGAGGGGACAGGGGGACCCTGCGGGGGTGGCAGCAGGGACAGCGCTGCCTTCCCCGCGGTGTCACGCCGCCGTCCCCAAAGCCGTGACAGCCCCACAGAGCCCGCCCAGAGGTTCCGCTGGCTGTCCCCAAAGCGGTGACAGCAGCTCCCGGGCCCGGACCGGGCGGGTTTGTCCCCGTGGTGCCCTGGTGGCCTCGCCGGGGTCACGGGGGGCGCGGCCGGGCTCGTTGTCACCCGCCGGGGGTGGCTCGGGAGGTGCCACCCCCGGTCCGGTATCCCGGGAGTGTCCCCAGCCTCCGGACCGCGTGTCCGTCTGTCCCCGCCGTGTCTGTCCCCGCCGTGTCCCCGCCTGCTCCCGGCGCTGCCCCGTGTCCCCCCCCCGGGGGTCACTGTCCCCACACTCCCCGTGGGGGTCGCGGTGTCCCCCAGCCCCAGGGAGGGGTCACAGTGCCACAGGTGGGGGGTGGCCTCGAAGGGGGTCCCATACACGGGGGGGGGGGTGGGCATGGGGTGAAGGGGGTGCCCCGGAGCGTGACGTCACTGAGGGGGCGGGGCGGGGGCGGGGCTTTCGGGGCATCCCCGGGCTCGGGGCCGCGGCAGCCGGAGCCGTCGGGGGGCGACGGGGGCTTGGCTCGGTCCCGTCCGGTCCGGTCCGGTTCGGTTCAGTTCAATTCTGCCGCGGGGGCTGCGGGCACTGCCCGGCCCGGCCCGGCCGGACCATGACCATGAGCTCGATGGCCGAGACCCTGCTGGGCTCCGACCCCTCTAAAGCCGCGTTCCTGGAGCTCGGGCCCCCCCAGCACTACCCCCCCCTGCACGGCCTCCCCCCCTCCGGCCACCCCCAGCACGACCCCCCGCCCTTCCCCTCCTACGGCCGGCCCGGGCCCTTCCCGTACCCCGGCGGGGCCCCCCCTCCGCCCCACGGGGGTCCCTTCCTGCCCTACGCCCCCCCCGGCGCCCCGCACGCCCCGGCCCCCGGGGCCAGGCTGCAGGACACAGGTAAGGGGAGCGGGGGGACCGGGATGGGGCCGGGATGGGACCGGGATGGAGCCGGGATGGGACCGTCGGAAGCGTTCCGGAACTGGGCTGGGCTGGGCTCGGTGTGGGGTCCTGGGGGGTGCCGCGGTGCCAGGGGTGGTGTCCCCCCGTCCCCAGAGCGCCCCGATCCGCAGGGGACACGTGGGTGGCTTCGAGGAGCTGCGGGCACGGGGAGCATCAGCACCTCCAAGCTGAGACCCCCAAATGCCCCCTGGGACCCCCACCTGCCCACACGCTGCCCCCTGAGCCCCTCAGGCTGTGCCCCCCGGGCCGGGCAGGGTCCCCCCTCTCTGTCCCCAGTTCCCTGCCCTGCTCCATCCTCATTCCCCGCTGGTTTCCCCCAAAATCTGCGGCAGGAACTGCGATCCGAGCCAGCCTGGAGAAGATCGGGACCCTCGGGCTGCCCGTCCCAGGGGTCCCGAGTCCCGCTGAACCCCCCGCTCTGGGTGACACCAGGCTGGCACTGCTGGGCCAGGGACCCCCAGCTGGCCCCGGTGGCTCCCCCGGGCAGGGGGGTCCATCCTGGTGCCCCCAAATCCCCCGGGGGGCCCTGCCTGGCCCCCCCAGCTGGGCACAGGCCGAGGCCTGTGTCCCACGTGCTGCCGTGGATGAATGGTCCCATCCTTCCCTTCCTCCTCTTCTCTTGCTCTCCCCGAGGTTTCAACACCAGAGAAAAGCCCCCAGACCCCCAATTATCCCCGCGGACACCCCCGGTAGCCACGGGGATGATCCAGGCTGGCTTTGCTGCGGTTTTGGGGTGGTTTTAGGGTGATTTTGGGGTGTCGTTTTAACCTCCCGCTGTGTTTGACGGCTTGTGGCTCCTCTCCCCCATCCCCAGAGGCCGAGAAGCCCCTGGCCTTGCCCAATGGCGAGCTGCGGCTGGGCGGGAAGGCCAAGAAGCTGCGGAAGCCCCGGACCATCTACTCGAGCCTGCAGCTGCAGGCGCTGAACCAGCGCTTCCAGCAGACCCAGTACCTGGCACTGCCCGAGCGCGCCGAGCTGGCGGCACAGCTGGGGCTCACCCAGACACAGGTTGGACCCGAGAGGCGACACCGAGGGGACATCGGGGACCGCCCAGGGGCCACCATCGCGCCGCCGGTGGCCACCGGGATGAGCCGTGCGCCCGCTCCCGCTGCGGGCCGTGCCCGGCTGGAAGCGAGCCGAGCCGAGCCGTGCCCCGGCGGGGGGAGCTGGCGCCGGTGGGCCCGCAGGGCTCGGGTTTGGGGCGCCCCTGCCCGCACCTCCCAGCGGCAGCGGGACTTTCCCAGCCCCGGAGCCTGGCTGGCGGCCCGGCCGTGCCCGGCTGGGCGGCCCCGGGCCGCGGGACGGGGCGAGTGGGTTTTTGAAGGCGATGGGGAGAGACAGGCAGGCGGCAGCGGTGCAGCCCCGGAGCCAGGGGCGAAGCGAGCTCATAAAGCCGGGGAAGAGGAGACAAGTGGGAACCTGCCGGCAGCGCGGGGGGGACGGCGGGGAGGAATGAGCGGGGCCACCACCCCAGCGAGCCCGGCCCAGCCCCGGCACCGACAGCGGCGGGGGCTGCCACGGGCTGGGGGACCTGGGGACACTCTTGGGACACTCTTGGGACACTCCGGGGACACTCCTGGAGACTCTGTGGGGATTCCCGGGACCTCTCCCCACATCCTCCCCCCGCCGCTTGTGAAGGGTTGGGCTCCCAGCGTCCCTTATCCCCCAAACCCCTGCAGGAATGGGGGCAAGGGGGCGTCCGGGGGGGGCTGTAATTGTTCCAGGAGGGGTTTAGGGGGTGTTGGGCTCTTCCTCCCCCCTCACCCGCCTGTCCCTGCCCGCAGGTGAAGATCTGGTTCCAGAACAAGCGCTCCAAGTACAAGAAGATCCTGAAGCAGGGCCCGAGTGTCCCCGACGGGGAGCAGCCCCCCCAAAGCACCCCCGCCCTGTCCCCCTGCTCCCCCAGCCTCCCCCCGCTCTGGGACCTCCCCGGGCCCGGCAAGGGACCCCCGCTGGCCCCCGGGGGCTACCTCAACACCTTCGGGGCCTGGTACCAGCCACACCCGCAGGACGCCATCCCCAGGACCCCCATGATGTGACAGTGCCACCAGCAGCGCCGGATCCACCGAGGGACACCGAGGGACACTGAGGGACACTGAGGGACACTGAGGGGGACGCTCTGTGCTGCCCCCCCAGGATTGGGAGCCCAGCGAAGCCCTGGGGGAACCCAGCGAATGGAGGAGAAGGAGGAGGAGGAGGAAGAGGATGAGGATGAGGATGAGGAAGGTGCCAAGGACGTGCAGGAGCCCGGGGATGTCCTGCCTTGTCACGCTCCGCAGTGACCCAGCGCCCTGCGCGCCATCCCAGCGGGACAGGACTCGGGCCCGGGTCCCCCCATTCATGGACAGGGGGCAGGGGGACCCCAGGAGGGGTTGGGGACCCCCCCCCCCCCGGCCCCCCCATCCCCCCGGCCTGGCTTTATTTATAAATTCTGCCGGTTTTTTGGTTGTGCCCCCGTTTATAAACAGGCTGAACATTGATCGGTTCTGCTGCTCCGCTTTGGGGTGTCCCTGCTTTGGGGGAGACGCTTCCATCCAGAACCTCCGGCTCTCCCAAATCCTGGGAAATCAGCCCAGAGGGGCTGGGGGGGGGGGGTGCAGGGTCAGGGGCTGGGGCTGTGTCCCCCCAAAATCTGCCTGAAATGGAGCCAAATTACAGGAGTTGTGTGGCCGCGGCTCTCGAGGGGCTCCTGGCCCCTCCTGCGGGGAATTTGGGGCAGTTTGGAGCTGGTGGAGATGTCCCCCCCAAGCAGGGGTGGCGGTGGGAGGGCAGGGGGGACACGGGGCAGGTTGGGGACACAGCTGAGCCCTGTGTCCCCTGCCCTGTGTCCCCACGGACACCCTGGGAGCGAGGAGGGTGTTTTGGGGCAGGAGCTGATTCCCCTCTGCAGGTTTGGTTTTGTGCTTCCAGAGCCCGGGCTGGAAAACAAATCCCTGCCTTTCCCTTCTCTTCCCAAGTCATTATTCCCCGCTTCTCCCGATCCTGCTGGGTGTTTGTCACCTTCAGTGGGGCTGAGACCCCACTGGGACCCCCCAGCACCAACATCCCGTGATCCTCGTCCCCGATGTTCCCACCCCGCGGTTCCCCTGCTCCAAGGGTCCCTTCCTGCCCCTTTCTGGAGCGGTTTTGGTTTCACGCCTTCAGCATCCCACGGGTCCGGGGTTACCCAGCACCGGGAGCGGGGCTGGCATGGAGGTCAGAGCCTGGCACTGGGGCTGGTGGCACTGGGGACCCCCGTGTCCCCATTCCAGCCCCCTCTGGGAGTTCTGATCCCACAGCCAAGGGCTTTGGGGTGCTGATCCCAAAGAGTTTAGGGTGCTGATCCCAAAGGGTTTGGGGTGCTGATCCCAAAGAGTTTAGGGTGCTGATCCCAAGGGGTTTGGGGTGCTGATCCCACAGGGTTTGGGGTGCTGATCCCAAGTGGTTTAGGGTGCTGATCCCACAGGTTTTGGGGTGCTGATCCCACAGGAGGGGTGTCCCCTGCTGTCCCCACCGGGGGATGTGGGGCCCGGGGGCTGGGGCTGCCCGGGATCCACAGCCAGGCCTGGGATGGGTGAATTCCCGGTGGGATTTTCCCGGAGGGATGGAGCCCACCCTCCCCACCGAGGGTTCGCTTTGCACAGCTCTGGGCAAGGGGAGAATTTCCCATCCTGGAGCTCGGAGTCAGGGCCGCGGTGTCACCTCCGTGTCCCCAACAGGGCACCCCCAGAGGGGGGATGGGGACAGGTGGGGACAGAGCCATCCCGGCCGTGACTCCGGGTGAGCCGAGGCTGGGCCGGGCCGGGCTCCGGGGCTGGGGCTGCCAGGCCGGGCCGTGGGCGGGCGCTGCCCCCGCTCCCGGGGCTGGCACCGGGTGACGCAAGGGCTGCAGGTGTCGCAACGGGGCAGGAGCGCGCTGGGAGGGCTCTGCTGGGTCCGGGGTGACAGCGGGGGGACACGGACACTGCCACCCCCTCAGTGTCACCCCCTCAGTGTCACCCCCTCAGTGTCACCCCCTCAGTGCCACCCCCGGCAGGGTCACCCCCGCAGTGTCACCTCCCGGCACTGTCACCTCCCCCAGCCCTGTCACCCCCGGTGCTGCCATCCCGGGGCTGTCCGGGCCGTCCCCTTCAGGGGTAACTGGGACAACTGGGATAACTGGGACAACTGGGACAACTGGGATGACGAGGAAAGGTCGTTATGTGCCTGTGCCAGGACAGGTCAGGGATGCTGGGGACAGTGGGAGGATGTCCCCACCCCTGTGGGGACCCTGGTCCTGGCTCCCATTCCCGTTCCCATTTCCATTTTCCAGGCTGTTCCAGCACACCGAGCCCGCTCCCAGGAGGGATCTCGGGGTCCCACATCCCATTTTTTGGGGTTTATGGGGGGTTCTCAGCCACATCCGGGCTGCGAGATCAGCGGGAGGAGCTGGGGATGAGGGGGGACAAAAGGGGGACAGGACCCTGGGGGACCCTGGGGAGATGGGGCAGGGGGGCTGGGGGAGCTCCACGATCCCAAAGCTTTTCCCGGAGCCCTTCCCGATGCTGGGAGGGAGCGGGGATCGCTCCTGGCCGAGGGCAATGCGGCATTTACATAATCCCTGGATATGTAACCCCGCCGCCTGCTCGCGGGTTTTATTTTCCCTCCTCCTCCTCTAAATGAAAAAAAAAAAAAAATTAATTTAAAAAAAAAAATTAACAAGTGAAACCAAACCTCCCCGACCCCACAGCGCTGCCGGGGATGGGCGGATCCTGTGGGATTTTGGGATCTTGGGGAAGGTTCGGTGCTGTCCCCAGCCTCGGTGTCCCCAAAAGGGACATCGGGGCAGCGCAGGCGCCCTCCCAGTCTGCAGGGCTGGGAGCTCACTGGTCCCAGTAAGGGAAGCTCCAGGGTCCCGCGGCCATTTGGGGAATACTCTGAAAACCGGGAAAAAATTCCTTTTGCTGCCCCAAATTCCCTCTCAGCAGCACAAAGTGGGGTTTGGGGTGAGGCGACATCACCCGGTGCCACCCCACGCCCGGCTGTCCCTCCCAAAAAAATGTGTCGCGAGTCACAGAAGGTTTAAATCCACATTTCCCGAGGTGGAAAAAACCCAAAATCCTGCTCCCTAAAAACCTC
Source organism: Sturnus vulgaris (assembly GCF_052056855.1). Lineage (NCBI taxonomy): Eukaryota > Metazoa > Chordata > Aves > Passeriformes > Sturnidae > Sturnus > Sturnus vulgaris. The sequence continues at coordinate 3,174,945 of NC_142269.1, read as the reverse complement.
CTGAAAGCGGGAGGGAAAAAAAAAACCCCGGTGTTCGGAGCTTTAAATGCAGAACTTTAATTAATGAACATTTCCAGCCCGGCTTTGGGTCCCCGGGGAAGGAGCAAAGGACACTCGGGGACACCCGAGGGGGTTCCCATCAACCGGGAGGGATTTTCCTTAGGAAAAAATAAAAAAACTTTATAGACAAAAAAAAACAAAAACAAAAAAAACCCAAAAAACAAACCCCAGACTGAAACCAGTTTGGTTTGGAACAACTTTATACAAACGAACCTTATGTACACTCCCTTTTTTTTTTCCCCCCCAAAACACCCCTATTTATAGAAGGCAACATAAATAAATCCCCGGGACTGTACAACACTATGAACACTCCTTAAAACGGCACTTTCTGCTTAAAAAAATAGCATTATTCTCTTAAAAAATAGGAAAGAGCTCGGTTATATTTTTTTTTCCCTTTAAAATAAGTCGTCGATTTCCTAAAAAAAAAAAAAAAAACGAGGCATTTTCGCCATTCCTTTACGCACAACTGGAGGCACAGCCAGAAAGATGAACACGAGTTTTTCTCTTCAAACAATAACTTAAATCCATTCCTGAACCGCTTAAATATTAAAATATTTCCCTCCCTACCCCCAACCCGATTTTTTTTTTTTTTTTTAATTTAAATTTAATTTTAAATCACCACCTTCTGGTCTGAGCATCGTCCCGGGTGATTCCGGCCGGGATGAGGGTCCTGCTTTGCTCCCGGGGAGTGTCCGTGACCCCCCAAAAAAAGTGTCCGTGACCCCCAGAAAAGTGTCCGTGATCCCCAAAATCCCGTGGATTTCGGAGCCAGGGCCGAGCTCCGCTGGGGACAGGCACTCCTCCTGTCGCGACAGTGGCGACACAAATCCTCCATCGCGGCGGGATCCCGGGGTCACTCCGAGGGGTCACCCCAACAGGCAAAGCTCCGGCGAGGGATGAGGATCTTCGGGGGCCAAATTTATCTTGGGGGAGGTGGGGGGGAGGCGGGAGGAGGGAGATGTGTGATGGAAAAACCTCAAAAATTCGAAAGTAGCAGAAGGATTTTCCGGATTTTCCACCTTTTCCTGCGCTGGGAGCGTCTGAAGCCTTTGCAGTCCTCTGGTTCCTGAGATGAGCTGAGAGGATTTCTAGGGGTGCGCGGGGGTGTCCTTGTGTCCTTTCCTTTGCTTTCTTTTTTTTTAAAACTTTTTTTTTTCCTTTTTTTTTTTTCTTTTTCCCTTTTTTTTTTTTTTTTTTTTGTGTAGGAAAAACAAAGAGACAAAACCAAAACGCGGCAAGGAGGAGAAGGAAGGAAAGGAAACCAAGGACTCCAGCAGCGTCTCTGAAACTCCCCCACCGCCCCCTTCCCCCCCCAAAAAAAAAACCAAAAAAAAAACCCAAAAAACCCAAACCCCATCAGTACACGGCGCCCGTGCTGGGGGGCCCGGGGGACGGGTGGTGCATGGGGGGCGCCGCCTGTGCCTGGTGGGGTCCGTGGAGGTTCTGGGGGTGGTACCAGGGGTTGTGCTCCTCCAGGAACCCCGGCGAGGAGCTGTAGGGCAGCGGCTGCGGCAGCGGGGTCCGGGCGCTGCCCCCGGGGCTGTCCCACACCGGCGGGGACGGCGGAGAATTGCAGGCCATGGAGTCGCTGTTGTTGGGGCTGTGCTCCAGGGGCACCTCGCCGTTCTTGTAGAGCTTCTTGAACTTGGAGCGCCGGTTCTGGAACCAGATCTTCACCTGAGGGGTGGAGGGAGAAGGGTCAGAGAGACGGGAAGGGAACGGGATGGGATGGATCCAGGAAAAAGGGTCAGAGAGATGGGATGGGATGGATCCAGGAAAAAGGGTCAGATCCTCGGGAATGGGTTGGATCCAGGAAAAATGGTCAGGACTCTGGAAGGGAATGGGAGGATGGGATGGATGGAGAGAAAAGGGTCAGAGAGGTGGAAAGGGAACAGGAGGATGGGATGGATCCAGGAAAAAGGGTCAGGACCCAGGAAGGGAATGGGAGGATGCGGGAGAGGGGACAGCAGCGCGATGGGTTTGGATCGCAGGGACACCGGGCAGGGGCGTCACAGGGAACTGCCCTGGGCACTGGGATGAACTTGGGGGGTCACAGTGACCCCAGAGACACGAGAAGGGACAAAAGGGACACGGAGGTCATGAGGACCTCAGACACTCTGGCGCACAGGAAGGGACAAGGGGCAGAAGTGACACCTGAGGCGCCACGGGAGGGGACATCCTGGGGACCCCACACGGCGCGTGGGAGGAAACTCCTGGGGACAGGGGGGTCGTGGGAAAGTCACCCTTGGTGTGAGTGTGACAGAGAGCACGGACACAGCACGGACACGCCATGGACACTCCATGGACACTCCATGGACATTCCATGGACACGGACACGCCGTGCCCCGTGGACAGCACCCATGTGACACCTGGTGTGGCACGGACCCCTCTGGGGACACGGGCGTCACCAGGAGCCCGTCACGCCACACGCCGGGCGTCGGGAGCGTCCCCGCGCTGGGCGAGGCGGCGCTGGACGCCCTTGGCCCTGGGCGAGGGGCGGGGGTGGCGGTGGTTGTCACCCAAACAGGATGTCCCTCTGGGAGCGGGTGACGCGCTCCGTCAGCCCTTTGCCGAGTGTCCCCGATTGCTTCATCGCCCAAGGGAGGAGGAGAAGGAGGAGGAGGAGGAGGAGGAGGAGGAGAAGGAGGAAGGCCAAGGGCGGCACAAGGGCGCCGGCGCCGGCCCCGAGGCAGGGAGGGCACCGCGATGGGGCGCGGAGGAGTCACAGCTGGGGGGGACAGAGGGGACAGGGGGGACAGAGGGGACAACGCGCTCCCCCTCCCATCCGCAGAGCAGATTTGTCCCCGCGCCCTCAGGACCCCAAGAGCGGGGGTTTCGCCCCGAATTTGGGCGGCTGCGGGGAGGAGGAGAAGCTCATCCCGCACGTCCCGGCTCTTCCAGTCCAGCCTGCAGGGCCACCCCAGCGCCGGGGACAGCGGGCGTGGAACCGGTCCCCAAATCCCTGCCCGAACTCAGCGGGATGGGGCAGCTGGAGCCAGGGGGAGCCTTGGGAAGTCTGGGCAGTAGGGGCACGCTCCGTGCCTGTGTTCTGGAAGGATTTGGGGTCCGGAGGTGCTGAGGGATGGGGTGTCCCCAACGCTGATCCCCAGCATTGATTCCCGGCGCTCTGCTCGCCCGGGACTCGGTGCCCCACATTCCTGGCACACCGGGTGTGCCGTGCCCCAGGATCTGCCCGGTTCCCGGGGCGGGATCCAGCCCCAAACCCCGCGGTGCAGTGAGGTGTGGGACGGGGCCGGCTCCAGAGGAACTGGGATAAACCCCGAAACTCCTGGGCTCGGTCCCCTCTCCCCTCCGCCTCTGTCCTGTCCCCCTTTCCCCCGGCACAGCTGCAAGGTGGGGAAATCTCACCCTGAGCACCCCACAACCCCCAGCACGCCGGGAACTCCATCCCTGCGAGCCGAGCCCTTCCCAAATCCAGGATTTACAGAGGAGCGGCTCCCCCTGCGCTGCCCGCGGTGGGGATTTGGGGTGTCCGGGGGGGGGGGGGGGTGGAATTTAACCCTTACCTGGGTCTGGGTGAGCCCCAGCTGTGCCGCCAGCTCGGCGCGCTCGGGCAGTGCCAGGTACTGCGCCTTCTGGAAGCGGCGCTGCAGGGCGGCCAGCTGGTAACTGGAGTAGATGGTGCGGGGCTTGCGGATCTTCTTGGGCTTCCCATTGACCATCCGCACCTCCGGCTCCGGCTCCTCCTTCACGGACACTGCGGGAAGGCGAGGGGTGAGGCGGGAAGGGTTCCCGGGCCGGTGTCACCCCGTCCCCAGGTCGGTGTCAGCCCGCTCGGGGTGCTGGCAGTGTCCCGTCCCCTGTGACAGCCTCTGGGACATCCCTGGGATGTGTCCCGGACTCTGAATCCAGAGCGGATCTGTCCTGGAGCCCCAAGAGCCGCCAGCAACTCCTTGTCCCCAACCTGGGGACACCCCGAGGGGTAAAACCCCAGAAAGACCGAGGACACTCGGTGGGCTAAGACCCCACAAACACGGGGACACCCGGAGAGGTAAACCCCACAAATCCGGGGACACCCAGAAGGGTCAAACCCCACAAATCTGGGGACACTCGGAGAGGTAAAACCCCACAAATCCGGGGACACTCGTAGGAGTAAAACCCCACAAGTCTGAGGACACCCCGAAGGATAAAACCCCACAAAGCCCCCACTGGAACCCCAAAGGAGCAGCGGGACGGACACGACCCCTCTGCCCCCCATCCTTTACCTGCTTCCTGCGCCGGCAGCTGCTGCTCCCTGAAGTGGCCGTACTGGCGGTACGAGGGGCTGTAGGAATATTCGGATTTGGGCGAGTAGGTGCCGGCGGCGCCGATGCCGTTCAGGTTGAACTGGGGGTAGGGGTAGTGGCCCACGGGCTGCCCGTACGACTGGCCCGGGTAGTAGTCATGCTGGCCCGTGTAGTAGCCCAAGTCGGTGACCGAGGACTCCGGCAGGGTGGGAGAGTCCTTGGAGGCTGCGTGGCAGCTCAGCGAGCCCGAGAGGTCCGTCAGGATGCTGGAGAGCTTCTTATCGAAAGAGCCGCTCATGGCTGGCGGCGGGGAGGGGGCAGCTGCCTGCCCGGCCCGGGGACCCCCCAACCTGGCGGCTGCCGAGGCCCTGGCGTGCCCCGAGCGCGATCCGGAGCTGCGGCTGCTTCGTGAGGAGCCACCGAGAGACTGTGCCCAAACCTCCGGCCCCGGCCGCCTGCTTAAAGCCTTTAATTAGGGAGCAGGGCAGGGTGGGTGCGCATTCCGATTGGCTCCAGAAATATTGCCTGGGAGGCAAAATAGGCTCCTGCCTCCTCCTGTGTGGGTTTTTTTTTTTTTTTTTTCCTCTCTCTCTCCCTTTTTTTTTTTTTTTTTTTTTGGTTCTTTCTCTCTCCCAAGAAACAACAAAGAGTGGGTGAAGGAGGGTGAGGGAATAAATAAAGTGTGCAGGGTCCTGTCTGCAGGGGGGGGACAGGATAGGGCTGGTTTATAAGGGGATTTGGGGCTGCCGGGGGATTTTTTGGGGGAGTGTTTGGGGGTGTTTGTTGGGGGGCAGGGAAGGGGGGGGTGGCGTTTGGGACTGGGATGGATCCGGGCTGGGGCCGGGGGGCTCTGGGGGTTTGTTTATGGCCCCCCCCACTTCTCCCAGCAGCGCTCCCCAGGCCGGGCTGAGCCCCCCCAGAGGATCCTCGCGTCCCCCCAGCCCTGCCGGGCTCCCCCCGCGCCGGGGGCACCTCGGGGCGGTGACAAGCCCTGATTTTGGGGGGGACACCCCGGGGGTCTGTGCCCCTCTCCCCCCCCCCACTCGGGGCCGTGACCCCAAGGTCCCCCAGCAGCGTGACCCAGCCGGGGGTCCCTGGCCAGCCCTGGCCACCCCCTGGCCACCCGCAGGGCTGTCCCCAGCCACCCCCAGCAGCCGGGGGGGTTGGGGGGCTTTGCAAGGGGGGCTTTTGTTTTGGGGGGGGGTCTCTGCTTCTGCGGGCAGGGGCTGGGTGCGTGCCCCGGGCGGGGCTGTCCCCTCCTGTCCCCGTCCCCTGTGTGTGTTGTGTCGTCCCGCCTCCCCCCCCCATTGTCCCCGCGGTGCCCCCGGCCCGTTCCGCCTCGTGGGGTAACGGCTCCGCCTGGCGGCCACGGCGGGAACTGCGCCGCGCCCCGGGGAGCGCGGGTTCGAGTCTCGGCACCTCCGAAACCGCGGGTTCGAGTCCCGCTACAGCCGGCACCGCCGGGGCCACGGGAAAAGAGGGAGAAAAATGGGGATTGGGAAAGGAGTGGGAACGAGAAGAGGAGAATGGGAACGGGAATGGGAACGGGAAGGGGAACCGGAAGGGGAACGGGAGTAGAAATAGGATAGGAATAGGGATAGGAGTAGGAATAGGAATAAAAATAGGAACAGGAATGCATAGGAAAAGGAATTAGAATGTATAGGAAAAAGAACAGGAATAGGATTAGAAGTAGGAATAGGAATAAACAGAAATAAGAACAGGAAAAGAACAAACAAAAATAGAAATCCTAGAAACAGAAATAGAAAAAAATGGGAATAAACAGCAATGAAGGCTCAGAGGTGATGGATGGAGGGAGAAGCAATCGCGTGCAGAGGGATGGATGGGGGAGGGAGGAGCAATGGAGCGCAGATCTGTCACTTATTCCATGGGGGACATGCGAGATGTCACCTCCTGCCATTGATCCCGGCCCTGATCCATCGCTCTGCGCTCGATCCCTCCTGCCCTGATCCATCCCTGGGCACTCGATTGGCCAGCCTGGATCCATCACACTGTGCTCGATGGCTCCTGCACTCCTGACACACTCCTGACACACTCCTTACACACTCATTGCACACTCCTTACACACTCCTTACACACTCCTTACACACTCCTTACACACTCCTCACACACTCCTCACACACTCCTCACACACTCCTTACACACTCCTTACACACTCCTCACACACTCCTCACAAACTCCTCACACACTCCTCACACACTCCTCACACACTCCTCACACACTCCTTACACACTCCTTACACACTCATTGCACACTCCTTACACACTCCTCACACACTCCTCACACACTCCTCACACACTCCTCACACACTCCTTACACACTCATTGCACACTCCTCACACACTCACTGCACACTCACTGCACACTCCATCTTGGCGCTTGATTGCTCATCCAATGAGTGCACGGAGTGTGATCGATTCCTCGGCTCTTGACTGCTCATGCCTGCCGATCGATTAGCTCGGCGATCGATTGCTCATGCCTGCCGATCGATTAGCTCGGCGATCGATTGCTCATGCCTGCCGATCGATTAGCTCGGCGATCGATTGCTCATGCCTGCCGATCGATTAGATCGGCGATCGATTGCTCATGCCTGCCGATCGATTAGATCGGCGATCGATTGCTCATGCCTGCCGATCGATTAGATCGGCGATCGATTGCTCATGCCTGCCGATCGATTAGATCGGCGATCGATTGCTCATGCCTGCCGATCGATTAGATCGGCGATCGATTGCTAATGCCTGCCGATCGATTAGCTCGGCGATCGATTGCTCATGCCTGCCGATCGATTAGCTCGGCGATCGATTGCTAATGCCTGCCGATCGATTAGATCGGCGATCGATTGCTCATGCCCGCCGATCGATTAGATCGGCGATCGATTGCTAATGCCTGCCGATCGATTAGATCGGCGATCGATTGCTAATGCCCGCCGATCGGTCGCTCCTCTCCGGCAGCTCTCCCCGCCTCGTGTGATTGGCATCTCAGGCAGCCAATGAGAGAGTCTGGAGGGATCACCACGTGCCTGGAGGGGGCGGGGCCTCGGCGCGGCCGGAAGCGGCGGCGGAAGTCGCCATCGATTTTTGGGGGAGTGTTTGGGGGTGTTTGTTGGGGGGCAGGGAAGGGGGGGGTGGCGTTTGGGACTGGGATGGATCCGGGCTGGGGCCGGGGGGCTCTGGGGGTTTGTTTATGGCCCCCCCCACTTCTCCCAGCAGCGCCCCCCAGGCCGGGCTGAGCCCCCCCAGAGGATCCTCGCGTCCCCCCAGCCCTGCCGGGCTCCCCCCGCGCCGGGGGCACCTCGGGGCGGTGACAAGCCCTGATTTTGGGGGGGACACCCCCGGGGGTCTGTGCCCCTCTCCCCCCCCCACTCGGGGCCGTGACCCCAAGGTCCCCCAGCAGCGTGACCCAGCCGGGGGTCCCTGGCCAGCCCTGGCCACCCCCTGGCCACCCGCAGGGCTGTCCCCAGCCACCCCCAGCAGCCGGGGGGGTTGGGGGGCTTTGCAAGGGGGGCTTTTGTTTTGGGGGGGGGGGTCTGGGTGCGTGCCCCGGGCGGGGCTGTCCCCTCCTGTCCCCGTCCCCTGTGTGTGTTGTGTCGTCCCGCCTCCCCCCCCCATTGTCCCCGCGGTGCCCCCGGCCCGTTCCGCCTCGTGGGGTAACGGCTCCGCCTGGCGGCCACGGCGGGAACTGCGCCGCGCCCCGGGGAGCGCGGGTTCGAGTCTCGGCACCTCCGGAACCGCGGGTTCGAGTCCCGCTACAGCCGGCACCGCCGGGGCCACGGGAAAAGAGGGAGAAAAATGGGGATTGGGAAAGGAGTGGGAACGAGAAGAGGAGAATGGGAACGGGAATGGGAACGGGAAGGGGAACCGGAAGGGGAACGGGAGTAGAAATAGTATAGGAATAGGGATAGGAGTAGGAATAGGAATAAAAATAGGAACAGGAATGCATAGGAAAAGGAATTAGAATGTATAGGAAAAAGAACAGGAATAAGATTAGAAGTAGGAATAGGAATAAACAGAAATAAGAACAGGAAAAGAACAAACAAAAATAGAAATCCTAGAAACAGAAATAGAAAAAAATGGGAATAAACAGAAATGAAGGCTCAGAGGTGATGGATGGAGGGAGAAGCAATCGCGTGCAGAGGGATGGATGGGGGAGGGAGGAGCAATGGAGCGCAGATCTGTCACTTATTCCATGGGGGACATGCGAGATGTCACCTCCTGCCATTGATCCCGGCCCTGATCCATCGCTCTGCGCTCGATCCCTCCTGCCCTGATCCATCCCTGGGCACTCGATTGGCCAGCCTGGATCCATCACACTGTGCTCGATGGCTCCTGCACTCCTGACACACTCCTGACACACTCATTACACACTCCTCACACACTCCTCACACACTCCTTACACACTCCTTACACACTCCTTACACACTCCTTACACACTCCTCACACACTCCTCACACGCTCCTCACACGCTCCTTACACACTCCTCACACGCTCCTCACACACTCCTTACACACTCCTCACACACTCCTCACACACTCCTTACACACTCCTCACACACTCCTCACACGCTCCTTACACACTCCTCACACGCTCCTCACACACTCCTTACACACTCCTCACACACTCCTCACACACTCCTTACACACTCCTCACACACTCCTCACACACTCACTGCACACTCACTGCACACTCCATCTTGGCGCTTGATTGCTCATCCAAGGAGTGCACGGAGTGTGATCGATTGCTCAGCTCTTGACTGCTCATGCCTGCCGATCAATTAGATCGGCGATCGATTGATCGCGACTGCCGATCGATTAGCTCGGCGATCGATTGATCGCGACTGCCGATCGATTACATCGGCGATCGATTGCTAATGCCTGCCGATCGATTAGCTCGGCGATCGATTGCTAATGCCTGCCGATCGATTAGCTCGGCGATCGATTGCTCATGCCTGCCGATCGATTAGATCGGCGATCGATTGATCGCGACTGCCGATCGATTAGCTCGGCGATCGATTGCTCATGCCTGCCGATCGATTAGCTCGGCGATCGATTGCTAATGCCTGCCGATCGATTAGATCGGCGATCGATTGATCGCGACTGCCGATCGATTAGCTCGGCGATCGATTGCTCATGCCTGCCGATCGATTAGATCGGCGATCGATTGCTAATGCCTGTCGATCGATTAGATCGGCGATCGATTGATCGCGACTGCCGATCGATTAGATCGGCGATCGATTGCTAATGCCTGCCGATCGATTAGCTCGGCGATCGATTGCTCATGCCTGCCGATCGATTAGATCGGCGATCGATTGCTCATGCCTGCCGATCGATTAGCTCGGCGATCGATTGCTCATGCCTGCCGATCGATTAGCTCGGCGATCGATTGCTCATGCCTGCCGATCGATTAGCTCGGCGATCGATTGCTCATGCCTGCCGATCGATTAGCTCGGCGATCGATTGCTCATGCCTGCCGATCGATTAGATCGGCGATCGATTGCTCATGCCTGCCGATCGATTAGATCGGCGATCGATTGCTCATGCCTGCCGATCGATTAGATCGGCGATCGATTGATCGCGACTGCCGATCTAATCGATCGGCGATCGATTGCTAATGCCTGCCGATCGATTAGATCGGCGATCGATTGCTCATGCCTGCCGATCGATTAGATCGGCGATCGCTTGATCGCGACTGCCGATCGATTAGATCGGCGATCGATTGATCACGACTGCCGATCGATTAGATCGGCGATCGATTGATCGCGCCTGCCGATCGATTAGATCGGCGATCGATTGCCCATGCCTGCCGATCGATTAGATCGGCGATCGATTGCTAATGCCTGCCGATCGATTAGATCGGCGATCGATTGCTAATGCCTGCCGATCGATTAGATCGGCGATCGATTGCTAATGCCCGCCGATCGGTCGCTCCTCTCCGGCAGCTCTCCCCGCCTCGTGTGATTGGCATCTCAGGCAGCCAATGAGAGAGTCTGGAGGGATCACCACGTGCCTGGAGGGGGCGGGGCCTCGGCGGCGGCCGGAAGCGGCGGCGGAAGTCGCCATCGATTTTTGGGGGAGTGTTTGGGGGTGTTTGTTGGGGGGCAGGGAAGGGGGGGGTGGCGTTTGGGACTGCGATGGATCCGGGCTGGGGCCGGGGGGCTCTGGGGGTTTGTTTATGGCCCCCCCCACTTCTCCCAGCAGCGCCCCCCAGGCCGGGCTGAGCCCCCCCAGAGGATCCTCGCGTCCCCCCAGCCCTGCCGGGCTCCCCCCGCGCCGGGGGCACCTCGGGGCGGTGACAAGCCCTGATTTTGGGGGGGACACCCCCGGGGGTCTGTGCCCCTCTCCCCCCCCCACTCGGGGCCGTGACCCCAAGGTCCCCCAGCAGCGTGACCCAGCCGGGGGTCCCTGGCCAGCCCTGGCCACCCCCTGGCCACCCGCAGGGCTGTCCCCAGCCACCCCCAGCAGCCGGGGGGGTTGGGGGGCTTTGCAAGGGGGGCTTTTGTTTTGGGGGGGGGTCTCTGCTTCTGCGGGCAGGGGCTGGGTGCGTGCCCCGGGCGGGGCTGTCCCCTCCTGTCCCTGTCTCTGTGTGTCCCCTCCCGTCCCCTCGTGTCCCCTCCTGTCCCTGTCCCCCGTGTGCGTGGGGTAACGGCTCCGCCTGGCGGCCACGGCGGGAACTGCGCCGCGCCCCAGTCCTGGCAGCTCCGGAACCGCGGGTTCGAGTCCCGCGACCGCCGGGGCTGTCGGAAAAGAGGGAGAAAAATGGGAAAAGGAGCAGGAACGAGAAGAGGGGAATGGGAACGGGAATGAGAATGGAAATGGGAACGGGAACAGGAATAGGAATAGGGATAAATAGGAGTAGGAATAAGAATATGTAGGAAGAAGAACAGGAATATGAGTTAGAATTGGATTAGAAGGAGGAATAGGAATAAACAGGAATAGGAATAAACAGGAATAAGACCAAGAACAGGAAAAGAACAAGCAGAAATAGAAATAACAGAAATAAAAATAAATTGAAACAGATCGACCGAAATAAACGAACGGAGATGAATCCCAAGGGAAGCAGGAGGCTCTGAGGAGCCCGACGTGACCCCGAAGCCGGGGGAATGGCACGGCCTCACTTCCCGCGAGGGAATTGCAGCTGAGGACTCCAGGAATTCATTCCGAGGGGACAAACAGAAGAGTCCGGGAGCAGCCCAGCCCTGGGAGCTGCGCCGGGATTCCCTGGGAGGGTCCCCAGGAGGCACCGGGACACACGCGGGTCGCCAGCCGGGCTGTCGCCAGGGCTGGTCCCTCCGGGAGCCGCGTCTGCGGCAGGAAAAGCCGGCTGTGGGGCTGGAGGGCAGCGGGGCTGGAGCGGAGAGCGGGTCCGGCCGGGACTGGGAGCTCTGGAGCTGCCAGCGGCTCTGGAACCCCAAATGCAGGAGCTCAAGGATGGGGAGGGGCTGGGGGGCAGTTTGGGGGAATTGGGGCAGTGGATGGGGGGACAGAATTCGCTGTTCTGGGGTGGCCGGGGGTCTCTGGGGGGGTCTCACGGGCAGGGCTGAGCACAGAGTGTCCCCTGTGTCCCCCCGTGTCCCTCCCAAGGCTGAAGGGTTTCTTCCATCTTTGGGTCAATGGCGTCACCTCGTGGCCTTTGGGGGCACTGACACCGCGGGAGTGACGTCACTGATGTCACTGGGGGCACGAGGGGCGGGGCCGGGGCGTGGGGACGGGACTGGGGACAGGGGATGGGGACAAGGAATGGAGACAAGGGGACAGGGAGGTGGGCCGGGTGCCACCGCCGGCAGCGCTGCCCGTGGTGTCCCTGCTGCCGTCACTCTTTCCAGTGACACAGGGGCACGGGGAAATGGGGCGGGGGACACAGGACATCCCCCCCAGCCCAGTCCCGGATTTCCTGGCACGGGTGGGAACGGCGCGGTGGCTCCCGGTGACCTTTGCCACGGCCGCCACCCCGATGCTGCTGCGGCCACCGCGGTGTCCCCGTCGCTGTCACCGCGGGGGCGGAACTGTCCCACGGCACGGCCCCGCCCCGGTGCCTCTCTCGGGGTCCCGATGTGACCTCCTGCCATTTGGGGGGAGGGCCGGGGGGCGTCCCATTGGGGGGAGGGGTGTGTCTCATCCCGTAAGGGGCCTTAATTTTGGGATCCCACTCTGGGAGGGGGATGTCCCATCCCAAAGAGGTGCCAGGTAGGGGCGATGAGGGGGGAACTGTCCCGCGGGGGGCGTGTGGGGCGGGGGTCGCGCAGGGGAGGGGTCTCACAGGGGAGGGGTCTCTCAGGGGGAGGGGTCTCTCAGGGGGAGGGGTCTGAGTGGCCGCCATCCCCCCCAGGGCTCACACACCTGCGGGAGGACGCGGCCGCGCCGCCCCAGGTGCGCCCGCCTCTCCGTCCCGCACACCTGCGCACGCACGGACGCACCTGGAGCGCACAGCGGGGTACGCGGGCCCTTTAAGGGGCGTGTCCGGAAGCCCGCGGCCCCGCCCCGGCCCCGCCCGGTCCCGCCCCTCCCCTCACTCACCGGTCCCGGTGGGGCGGCACGGGCGGCTACGGCGGCCGGTGCGGGTCATGGCGTGGCACCACCGGCTGCTGCCGCCCGCCCTGCCGGGGCTGCTGCTGGGGCTCGGCCCGGTTCCGGTGCTGCTGGGGCTCGGCCCGGTGCTGCTCGGAGCCGCCGCCGCCTTCAACCTGGACCGCACCTTCCCCGTGCTCAAGGAGGGCCCCGCCGGAGCCTTGTTCGGCTTCTCGGTAGCGCTGCACCGGGACACGGAGCGGAGGCAGCAGAGCCTGTGAGCGCGGGGGGCGATGCCCGTGGGATGGGGCGGCTGTGGTTGGGGTCCCCTTAGAGAGGGGACGGTCACCTGTGGGAGGGAGGGGACAATGGGGAGGGGTCCCCCGTGGGGGTACGGGGGGTCCCCGGGAGGATTGAGGGGGGTCCGCCCGTGGTTGGGAGCGCCGTGGGGCGGAGCAGAGTGAGACAGCGCTTTACCTGTGAGCGGGGGAGTCCCCGGGAAGTGGGGGGGGGTCCCCAGAGGGGTGCGGAGGGGTTGTGAGTGGTCCCTGGTAGGGTGGGGGTCCTCCGCGGGGTGCGGATCCCCCGTGGGGTGGGGCAGAGCGGGAAGTGAGGAACCCCGCCTTGGGATGGGGATCCCAAGTGGGGTGCGGTCCCTGTGGAATGGAGAGGGGCGGGGGGTCCCCCGTGGGTATTTGGGGTCGCTCGGGGGTATTTGGGGGTCCCTCTGGGGGGAGTGGGGTCCCTGTTCTGTGTCAGGGCAAAGGTCCCGAGCCCGCGCCGCTGCTGTGGGGGCGGGGGCGCACCTGGAGGGGGATGGGGGTGCCAGGTGAGGGGGGCTCCAGGTACTGAGGGGGGTCCCTCGCTCCCCTGTGCCCAGGTGAGGGGGGGTCCCCGCTCCACAATTGCCCCTCGGGGGGTTCTCCCCTGCTCGCGTCTTTCCCGCACCCCGGTATAGGCGGGGGTCCCACCCTGACCCCCCCTCCTCATTCCCCGCTCCCACAGCGGGGTCTCGGTGACACGGGGAGGGAGGGGGGGTCTGGCAGCAGCGTGGGGACACCCCGTGTCCCCCCCCACGGTGGGCTCGGAGCCCCCAGCCCCTCCGGGAAGGGGGAGCGGTCCCGGCCGGCGCCGAACCCCAGCGGGAGCCCCCCCGTGTCCCCCCCGAGCTCGGGCCGGTCCCGGCCGGGCCCGGTGCCCGCCGAACCTGTTGGACTGTGTTTCCTGCTGCCCCAACAAAAACTCTTTTCAGCCGGAGCAGTCCCCGTGCCATCCCCCCGCTGTCACTCGCTGTGTCCCCCGCTGTCCCACCCCTCCAATTCCTGTCCCCCGTCCCTGTCCCCGGTCCCTCCTGGCCGGGAATTCCCGTCCGTGCCGGGACACGGCTCCGCCGCAGGCGCTGCGCTGGCTTTGTCCCCCTCAAGGGCGCAGATTTTTGCTGGATCTCCTCCCAGCGACTCTCCCGGTTCGGGGGGGGTCCTCGGGAGACCCTCGGGGATCCCGTTTTTTTCCCGGGGGGGGCCCCGGGAGCAGCTGCTGGGTGCAGGCATGTGCCGCTCCGCATTCCAGGGATGCATTTGGGGCCGGCCCCGCCGTGGGATGAGGAGTTGTTGTTGCTCCTGGGCAGGAGGGAGCGGAGCCGGTCCCTGCCGAGCAGCTGGGGGGGTGCGGGACCCCCCCTGCCCTGGGGGACACGCGGGTCCCCACGCACGGCCCCGGTGCCACCGGGGGGAACCGGGACTGATCCGTTCGTGTCTTCCCGGTGGTGGCGCTGGGGGTGATTTTGGGGGGGGCTGTGACAGGGACCCTCCACCCCCCAACACCTACAGCGCGTGTCCCAGCGTGTCCCGGCGGGGCGCGGAGGGGGAGCGGCCTCGGAGCCAGAACCCCCCCGGGAATTCGCGCTCCGTTCCCGAGGAGCCTCCGCTGGCCGTGCCCACGGGCGAGAAGAGCGCGGGGTGTCTGCGGTTTGAGGTGTCTGCGGTTTGGGGTGTCCTCGGTTTGGGGTGTCCGCGGTTTGAGGTGTCCGCGGTTTGGGGTGTCCCCGGTTTGGGGTGTGGCCGGTGCAGGGGGCCCCCCCGGACCCCTCCCCGGTGCCGGATGAAGGCTGCCGTGCCCTCTGCTCACAGGTGTAGGGTGGGGACAGGAAAGAGACTTCCTGCCACCGCCATCCCCGATCTGCCGCACGGGAGGGAGGGAGGGGGTGTCCCCTGCTTTTTTTTTGGAGGGGGGGGGGCCTGGCTCCTGCCCTGGCCCAGGGATGCTCCGGGGCATCGCCGACATTCCCGAATCCCGGGCCGGGGCGATGCCGGAGCCCCCCCCCGGTGCCCCCCACCGTTCCCCGTTCCGCCCCCGCCGTGTTTTGCGTGCCCCGCGCCCATTGCAAAGGTTTTGTTTGCTCGCTCCTCCCTGGCCAGGTGAGCGCGGGCTCGGAGCGGGGCTCTTATCAGCCCAGCCGAGATTAGGGGAGCTCCTTGGGCCGCCCGTGTCCGGTTTTGGCTCCGGTGGAGCCGGTCAGTCCAGCCCAGGTGCGTTCGGAGGTCCCTGGGTGACCTGGGGAAACTGAGGCACGGGAGACCCGCTCCAGGAAGGCTGAAGATCCCTCCCCCCAGCCCCCCAAAATCAGGAGCCAGGGGGGAGGCAGCACCCACATCTGCAGCCCTGTGGGATTTGGGGCTCTGCCCGGGGCTCGGGGGTCTTCCTGATTCCAGCTGGCGGCTGAGGAGAGCGCTCTGCTGTCCTGGCGGCGTTCCCGGCCTTCCCTCCCCCCCCGGGCTGGGTTTGTGCGGATTGGAGCTGGCTCAGCTCCCCCTGCCTTGGCCCGAACCCGCCGGGGTCCTGCGGGGCTGCGGCTGCTCGGCAGGAGAAGGGGGGACGGATGTGGGGCCGTCTGTCCATCCATCCGTCCATCCATCCCTCCATCCCTCCCTCCATCCATCCAGGAGCCATCTCTCCCTCTCCCGGCTCCTCCCAGAGGGGCACGGGTGCATTTCCCTGCTCAGGGACCCCCATGGCACCCACAGCGGCACTGGGGAGAAACTGGGGAGGGGTCGTGGTCTGGAGAATCCCCCCCCTCCCGTCTGCTGCTCCCCTCCCGGCTCCGTCACCCCTGGAGCCCCCCTCGCTGCTCCCTGGGGAGGGGGCTCTGGGGTGGGGGGGGGTGCACGACCCTCCCCCGCCTTGTTGCAGACCTGGCTGAGGTGTCCGGGTAGGATTCTCTGCCATCCTCGCCTCTCCCACCCCAGGAGGGGCCGCACTTTGGGGTCCTGATGTTCGGACCCTCCCACAGCGCCCCCCCCTCCCCTCCCAGCTGAGCCAGCGCTCCCATCCAGCCCCCCCCACCCCGTTCCCATCCAGCCCCCCCGTTTGCCAGGGCGGATTAGGACAGAGCACGGCCTCACATTCCTGCTTCCCTCCCTTCCCGGCCTCCCCCTCGTGCGCCTGTTGGACCATCTCGAGAACAATCCCAGCTCCCCGTCCCCCCCATCCCAGCGGGACCAGTGCCACAAACTGCTCCCGGCCCCCCCCCCCCCCAGAATCCCGGGATCCCCGGGGGTACTCGGCTCTCTCCAGGCTGGGGGAACCCCCCCTCGGGTGTCCCCCCTGCTCTGGGGTGGCCCCGCGTCCCGCACCCCCCCCTTTTCCCAGGAGCTGCGGGTGGGCTGCCGTGCCGTGCCGGGAATCTTGGCTGGAGGCAGCCAAGGGATGCCGGAGCTGCTTGGCTTGGGTGGGCTCCCGCCCCCCGGGACCCGCGGGAACGGCGGGGTCTGGCTGGGCCGGGACCACCGGGGGAGCTTGGGGGCAACCCAGGGGGCTGCAGGTCCCGGTGGGGTTCGGGGTGTGGGGACAGGACCCCCCCCCCCCAGCTCTGAGTCACAGCAGCTGCCCTGAGTCACTTCCCCCCCAGGTAAGAGGGGACAGCGGTGCCCCTTGTGCCCCCCCCGGAGCTGGGGGTGCGGATTCCTTCGTGGCGAGCTGGCAGAGCCAGGAGCCATCACCCCCCTCCTTCCCTTCCCGGCACCCCCATCCTGGCACTCAGCCCCCCCCGGAACCCCCATTTGGGGTGATCGGTGCCAACCCCCCCCCCCCCCCCACACCTGCCCCGGGCTGACTCAGTAGCCCCGGGGGGGTCCCGGCGTGCCGGGGCGGGGGCTGCCCGGGGCCCCGCATTCCTGCTGTGCCTGGGCTTTGAGTCAGCGCCCGGCCCGGCCCGCCCGGACGTGCCCGCGCTGCCGGGCCCGCATTGCTCATTGCGGGCACTCCCTCCCTGCCCGCCAGCGCTGCCCTGGGGACAGCGGGGACCCGGCCCTGGCCTCGCTGCTGGCCCTGCTGGGGACCGGCCAGCTCCTTACAGCAGTGCCCCGGCATCAGCTCTGGGTGCCGTGTCCCCCCCGTGTCCTGGGTGCCGTGTCCCCCCCGTGTCCTGGGTGCCGTGTCCCCCCCGTGTCCTGGGTGCCGTGTCCCCCCCGTGTCCTGGGTGCCGTGTCCCCCCCGTGTCCTGGGTGCCATGTCCTGTGTCCCCGGTGCCGTGTCTCCCCTGTGTGCTGTGTCCCCTCTTGTGTCCCAGGTGCCATGTCCTGGGTGCCGTGTCCCACCCGTGTCCCCCCCCCCCCGTGTCCCGCTGCCAGAGGGAGGCACTTCCTCCCCCAGCACGGCCACCTCCACGCCATTGTCCCCGCGCTCCCGAGGGATTCCCGGCGGAAAGCCTGGCCCTTCCGGAGCCCTCCGGCCATGCCAGCTCCCCCTGCCAGGGCCACCGGGCCCTGCTTGGGGTCCCCGGCACCTTCCCTTAGGGTGGGGAGGGGTCCCTTCAGCATCCCTTGGAGGAGCTGGGGGGGCACATCCAGCCTGGAATGGCAATGTCCCCCCATGGCACTGCTGTGACTCAGCGGGGGTCACTGTGACCCCTCTTCCACCCCCCCCGATGCACGGGGACAGGGGCTCAGCCGGGCTGGGATGGGGTCTGGGAAGGAGTGGGAGGGCAGTGAGATCATTTGGGGTCCCCGTGTCCCCTTCCATCTCTGGGACTGGGGCTGACAAACTCTGGGGAAGCAGCTCCGGTGTCCCCCAAGTGTCCCCTCCCCAGGGCACCCGCCTGACTCCGCACCCCAAAATGAGCCGGAGGGGTTTGGGGGGGTTGTACCTGCTCCCCCCTTCCCCCATCACCCACCCACGTCCCCCCTCCTGCCCCCCCAGGCTGCTGGTGGGGGCCCCCCAGGACACGGAGCCGGTGAACGGGACACGCACGGGGGCCGTGTACGCCTGTCCCCTGAGTGCCACCACCCGCGACTGCCAGCGCCTGCCCATCGAGCTCAAGGGTGGGTGACCCCCCCCCCGGGGTGTGTGACCACCCCAAAGCCCTCCCCCAGCAGTGGGGACCCCCTCTCAGGGCGGCTGTTCCCCCGCAGATGAGCCGGACAAGGCCATCATTGAGGACATGTGGCTGGGGGTGACAGTGGCCAGCCAGCGGCAGCCCCCGGGGAGGGTCCTGGTGAGTCTGGGGGGACTGTGGGGCTCTGCACACCCAGACCCCAAATCCTTCCACACCCAGAGCCCAAATCCTTCCACTCCCAGATCCCAAATCTCGATTCCTTCCACTCCCAGATCCCAATTCCCAGTTCCTTACAAACCCAGGTCCTGGTTCCCTACACCCACACCCTTGGGGTGTCTCCACACCTTTGGGGTGTCCCCTGAACCTCAGTGTCCCCACTGTCCCTGTGCCCACCGCTACACAAGCATGCTGTGGTCAGTCCCTGTCCCTGTGGTCACTCCCTGAGCTGTCCCCTGTCCTTGTGTTCAGTCCTTGAGCCCTGTCCCTGAGCTGTCCCTGTCCCTGTGGTCACTCCCTGTCGCTGTCCCTGTCCCCTCCCCAGGCCTGGGTGATATGGTCATTCCCTGTCGCTGTCCCCTTTTCCTGTGGTCACTCCCTGTCGCTGTCCCCTGTCCCTGTGGTCATTCCCTGAGCTGTCCCCTGTCCCTGTGGTCACTCCCTGAGCTGTCCCCTGTCCCTGTCCCCTCCCCAGGCGTGTGCCCACCGCTACACGCGGGTGTTGTGGTCGGGGGCCGAGGCTCAGCGCCGCATGGTCGGCCGCTGCTTCGTGCGGGGCAGTGACCTGGAGCTGGACCTGGGGGACGAGTGGCAGACGTACCACAACGAGATGTGCAACGCCAACACCGACAGCGACGAGACCGGCATGTGCCAGATGGGCACCAGCGCCGGCTTCAGCACCAACATCGTCTACTTCGGGGCACCCGGCGCCTACAACTGGCAGGGTGGGGGTTTGGGGGGCAGGGGGGCAGTTTTGAGGGTCCTGGGGGGCAGGGAGGATTCTGGCGGGGACAGGGTGGGGATTCTGGGGGGCAAGGTGAGGGTTCTGAGGGTCCTGGGGGAGCAGGGTGAGGCTATAGGGGAGCAGAGTGGGGGTTCTGGGGGGGCAGGGGGTGGTTCTAGGGGTTTAGAGGGGCAGGGGGGGACAGGGTTGGGGGTTCTGGGGCGCAGGGTGCGGATTCTGGGGTGCAGGGGGTTCCTGTCACCCCTCTGAGCACTCCTTTCCCTGGGGGTTCCCTTTGGGGACACCTCCTCCCCCAGGGTACCCCCATGGCTCCCCCTTCCCTGGTGCCCCCTCTCTGTGGGACCCCCCACCCCGCAGTGGGGCTGACCCCCCCCGACCCCCCCAGGGACGGATTACCTGCTCCAGAGGGACAACTGGGACCTGTACGACTTCTCCTACCCCAACAAGAGGAACGGCAACACCTACATCGGTGAGGGGAAGGGGGTTTGGGGGGGATGGATTTAGGGGGAACGTTGGGGGTGGGTGTTAAAGGGGTGGCGGGGCTCAGGGAGGCCCTTGGGGTGGTGAGAGTGGGGGCAGTGGTGACATCGGGGTCTCCCCGTGGGGCATGGAGGGAGAATTTGGGGTGAGGAGGAGCTTCGGGGGCTGTGGGTTTTGGGCGTGGGTGTTAAAGGCGAGAGGAACACTTAGGGACACTTGGGAACACTTAGAGACACTTAGGGACACTTCGGGGGGGCGTGAACAATTCTCGAGACATCCCAGGGGCTGGAGGAGTCCAGGGTGGGATTTATGGGATGCGGGGGAGGCTCAGAGAGGATCTGAGGGGATCTTGGGGGTCCCGGTGGAGCTCAGGGGGATCCCGGGGGAGCTCAGGGCGGATGCCGAGGGTCTCGGTGCCCCGTGTCACCCCCGTCCCCCTCCCCAGGGTACTCTGCCGAGGTGCGCAGCGCGGTGCTGCAGCAGGACGCGGTGACGCTGGTGACGGGCGCGCCCCGGTACCGGCACAGCGGGGCCGTGCTGCTGCTGAGCCGCGGGGCGCGGCAGGCGCTCAACCGGAGCCTGCTGCTCCCCGGGCCGCAGGTCGGCTCCTACTTCGGCAGCGCCCTGGCCCTGGCTGATCTCAACAGCGACGGGTGAGGAGGGGGCTGCGACCCCCGGATCTGGGGAGGGGGCTCTGCTGGGCTTCCTGTGGCTCCCAAGGGTGGGGGAGCTCACCTGGGGCTTCCTGAAGGTCACCTGGGCTGGGATCTGTCGGCTTCTGAGAGTGAGGGTCTTACTTAGGATGTCCTGAAGCTCAGGTGGGGTTGGATCCTGAAATTCCCAGGGCTGGGGGGGGTCTCACCTGGAGCACTCTGCAGCTCGCAGGGGTGGGGATCTCACCTGGGACATCCCACAGCCCCCAAGGGTGGGGGTCTCACCTGGAATATCCTGTGGTTCTCAAGGGGGGTGGGGGGGTCTCACCTGTAGCACCCCACAGCTCTCCTGGCATCTCTGTGTGCCCCATCTTTGGGATTTTTTTTAGGGGAGTCACATTTTCCCAGCTCTGGGAGGGGTCGGGGGCTGTGCCCCAGCTCCGAGCACCCCCTGTGCCCGCAGGTGGCAGGACCTGGTGGTCGGGGCCCCCTTCTACTTCGAGCGGAAGCAGGAGGTGGGGGGCGCGGTGTTCGTGTACATGAACGAGGCCGGGGGCTTCCAGCAGCGCCCCAGCCTGCTCCTCACCGGCCCCAGCTACTCTGGCTTCGGCTTTGCCCTGGCCAGCATCGGGGACATCAACCAGGATGGCTTCCAGGGTGAGCCAGGGGCTTTTTAGGGGGGTCTCTGGGGAGGTTTGGGGTGAAGAGGAGGAGATGGGGGGTCCTGGCTGTCCCATTGTTCCTTCTGTGCGTCGCTCCCTCCCTGCTGTGCTGGGTTTGTGGGGTCTCACAGGAAGGGGGGGGATGTGGCTGGGGGCTGCCTGGCTGTGTTTGGGGTCCCAGGGGTGGCGCTGGGGGGCTGACCCTGCTCTTGTTCCCCCCCCAGATATCGCCGTGGGGGCTCCTTTCGAGGGGTCTGGCAAGGTTTACATTTACCACAGCAGCGCTGAGGGGCTGCAGGACCGACCCCGGCAGGTGAGGGGACCCCAGGGAGCCCTGGGTGGGGGAACAGGGCTGGGGTCCCTCCCCAGAACCCCCCTGAGCACCCCCGGCTCCAGGCTGGGATGCAGTGGGAGCACCCCTGAATCCAGGGGGTGATGGTGAGACCCCCCCCTGTCCCCCCAAATGCAGGTGATCAGCGGGTCAGAGCTGGGCCCCAGCAGCATCAAAACCTTCGGGTACTCCCTGAGCGGGGGGCTGGACATGGACGGGAATTCCTACCCGGACCTGCTGGTGGGCAGCCTGAGCGAGAGAGTTGTCCTGCTCAGGTAGAGCCACGGGGACAGGGGACAGGTGTGCTGCCACCCCTGGGGTGGGCACAGAGCAGGGGGGGCTCAGCCAAACCCCAATCCCTGCCCAGAGCCCGGCCCGTCATCAACATCCTGGACAAGACCTTCACGGTGACCCCCAGCAAGGTGGACCCTGCCCAGTGCACGCCCAAGTCCTGGTGAGTGCCCCGTGTCCCCGGTGGCCCCGTGGCTGCTGGTGGCACCTGTGGCTCGGCTCATTGTCCCCTTTGTCCCCCCAGCATGACGGTGACCCTGTGCTTCTCCTACAACCAGAGCGCGGGGGACCCCAGCTACAAGGAGAGGATCAGTGAGTGGGGGGTGCTGGCACGGGGTGGGACACGGGGTGGGGACACGGGGACACGTCCTGGGGGGTGTTGGACACCTCGTGCTGTCCCCCAGCCCTGCAGTACACGCTGGAGGCCGACAAGGACCGGCACCCGCCCAGGGTCAGGTTCTGGGGGTCCCAATCTGCCACCTACACCGGGCACTTCTCCATGCCCGACACCCGCTGCCAGTCCCAGGAGCTCCTGCTGCTGGTGAGTGTCCATCCATCTTTACTTTCCTTTTTTTTTTTTCCTTTTTCCTTTCCTCCCTCTCTCCCTGTGATCACTCTCTGGGGTCTCTCCCTGCTCTGGCCGCAGCCGAAGGGGACCCCAGACGTGGCCGTGGCTGGAGCTGATTTTGGGGGGTCAGGGAGGGATCTCTGTGTGACTCCCACCCCCCTCTCAGGACAATGTCCGGGACAAGCTGCACCCCATCGTGCTCTCCATGAACTATTCCCTGCTGGAGAAGCCCAGAACCTTCCAGCTGGGTCCCCACTCCCTGGACGCCTTCCCCGTCCTCAACCAGGACCAGTCCCACGAGAACGAGACCAAGGTGTGCTGGGTGGGGTGGGGACACCCTGGGGTGCCCCAGGGGAGGTCACAGGGACTCAGGGGACACATCCCTGTCCCTGCAGATCGAGTTCCAGAAGGAATGTGGCTCCGACAACCAATGCTACAGCAACCTGCAGCTGCAGAGCAGCTTTGTCACCGAGCAGAACCAGCCCCTGCCCAGGTGACAGCGGGGCCCTGCGTGTCCCCTTGTCCCTCCCGGGGGTGTCACTGTCACCCAGGTGTGTCACTGTCCCCTGTCCCCGCTCAGGGTGAACGGGACCCAGGTGCTGCAGTACAGCCGGGACGTTCGGAAGCTGCACCTGAGCATCGACATCACCAACGTGCCCACGGCGCCCTGGAACGGCGAGGACGCGCACGAGGCGCTGCTGAACGTCACCGTGCCCCCCAGCCTGCTGCCCTCCTCTGTCCGCCCGGTATGGGGCGGGGGGAGGTCACCCTGGGGTCCCCAAATCCCACCCTGGGCTCGGCCAGGATGGTCCTGAGCCTCCTGTCCTCCCCAGAGCGGAGCCTGCACCTTTGGGGAGACGGTGCTGTGTGAGCTGGGAAACCCCTTCAAGAGGAACCAAAGGGTGAGAACTGCCCCCCACTGACCCCCAGCTGCCCCCAACTGCTCCCCCAACCACCCCGGCCCTTCCTGGGGGTCCGGCTGAGCTGCTCCCCGTCCCCAATGCGTGCAGGCAGAGCTGACCATCACCTTCGAAGCCATCGGGATCATGCTGGACACGCGGGAGGTGTTGGTGTGGCTGGACCTGTCCACGTGAGTGGGAGGGGGCGGGACAGGGGTGGGAGGGTCCCGTTGGGATGGGGGAACATGCCAACCCCGGTGCCCCGGCAGGCAGAGCACCCAGGACGATCTGCAGCCCGTGCTGGCCAAGCTGCTGGTGGATTACAGCATCCAGTCCTCGCTGAGCATGTGAGTGTCCCCTGGTCCCCGTCTGTGTCCCCTCCAATCCCCCCACCCGAGCCTGGCTGTGTCACCCTCCGTGTCGCAGCAGTGGGGTGTCCCCTGTGCCACTCACGCCGTTCCCGTCCCCATCCCGTTCCCAGAGCCTCCTCCCACATCCAGTCCTACTTCAGCGGGATCGTGGTGGGCGAGTCGGCCATGAAACAGGAGCAGGACGTGGGCAGCCCCCTCACCTTCGACTTCCAGGTGAGCCGGGCGTGGCCGGTGGATTCGGGAATGCGGGAGATTTGGGAACTCCGGGCTCCACCTCCCGCCCTGCCCGCAGGTGACCACCAAAGGCGAGTCCCTGGGCACGCTGGGCACCATCCTGCTGGGCTTTGAGTGGCCCTACGAGATCCCCAATGGCAAATGGCTCCTGTACCCCACCGAGATCCTGGTGAACGGCAACGACACGTGCCACCCCCCCGGGGGGCTCATCAACCCCCTCAACCTCACCGTGAGTCCCCCGGTGCCCTCGGGGTCGTGTCCCTGCCCCACCGCGGGGGTCCCTCAGCCCCTCGGGCTCTGATGGCGCTCGTGTCCCCCCCTCAGCTCCTGCAGGACCAGGCTCCACCCCGGCACAGACGGGAGCTGGAGGCCCCCGAGGCGGGCGAGCCCCCGGTCACTTTGGCCACCGGCCGGCGCCCGAGGTCCGAGGCGGTGCTGGTGAGTGTGGGGGGTGCAGGGGGGTCTGTCAGGTCACTGTCGCCGCTGTTTGCTGACCCCCCGTGTCCCCCAGAGCTGCTCGGCGGGCACAGCGCGCTGTGTGTGGTTCGAGTGTCCCCTGCGGCACACGCAGCTCCCCTCCAGCTTCAGCCTCCGCGCCCGCGTCTGGAACAGCACCTTCATCGAGGTCAGAGCTGGGGCTGCGGGCTCGGGGCTGCCCCAGCCCCTGGGGTGGGGTTAAACCGGGCCCTGAGTGTGCTCAGGGGGCTGGCAGGCACCGCTGTGTGTCCCCAGTGTCACCTGTGTCCCTCCTCCATCCGTGTCTCCCCCATCATCATCATCATCCACGTCCTCCTCCTCCCTCATCTGTGTATTGTCATCCCCGCTGTCCCTGTCCCACACCGTGTCCCCGCTGTCCCTGTCCCTCACCGTGTCCCCGCTGTCCCCAGGAGTTCCGGGACTTTGACCGTGTCAAGGTGTCGGGCACGGCCACGCTGTTCCTGCGCTCGCAGGTTCCCACCATCACCATGAGGAACCACACGGTGCGGGTGAGCCAGGCCACAGCCCTTACTGGGCCAAACTGGGCGGGACTGGGGCCACGCTGGAGCTCCGTGCCCCCAACGAGGCCCTTCCCACTCCCCCCCCCCCAGTTCTCCGTGGACGTGGACTCGGAGCTGCAGGAGGAGCAGCCGGCCGAGATCGCGCTCTGGCTGGTGCTGGTGTCGGTGGCAGCCGGGCTGCTGCTGCTGGGGCTCATCATCCTCCTCCTCTGGAAGGTGAGGGGGGTCCCCAAATCCCCTTCCCGGGGACGAGGGGGTGCAGGAGCCGTGCTGAGACCTCGTGTCACCCCTGGCTGCCTCCTCCCTGCCTGGCGAGGGCGGCGAGGGACCCGCAGCGGGAAGGTTGTCCCCCCAGGTGGGAGGTGCCCTCCTGGGAGGAAGATTCCCGGCTGGAGAGGGATGAGGAAGAGGAGCAGAGACATTCCCAACACGTCTCGGGCTGCAGAACATTTTGGGATGCACACCCAAAAAAGGGTGGATCTCCTTCCCTGTGGCTGCTCTGCAGGGACTGGGGAACCCTCACAGCCCCTCTGGGGACACCCCCAGCTTCTTGAAGCCCCCCTTTTACCCAGGAGGGGCTCGCTGGGTTTGCAGGACCCCCTCCATCCCGCAGCATTCCTGTGGGGCATCCCCCTGCCCCGCTCCCCCCACCTGCCGGGGGGTGTCCAGGACACCCCCAGCCCCTGTCCCCGGCCCCCCTGACCCTGTCCCCTTCCCTGCAGTGCGGGTTCTTCCGGCGGGCCAACACCCGGGCCATGTACGAGGCCAAGGGGCAGAAGGCGGAGATGAGGATCCAGCCGTCGGAAACCGAGCGGCTCACGGATGACTACTAACGGGGGGCACCCCCCGTGCCCCCCCGGGCACCGCGGGCCCCGCCTGGTAATGCCCCGTGGGGCCGGGCTGCGGCGGCATCTTCCTCCTCTTCAGCCTCCTCTCCTCTTCCTCTGTCCTGTAGGGTCCCCGCAGGGCTCCGGGGGTCTCTCCGAGCGGCTCCAGGATTGCTGCTCCCTTTGCCTCTGCTCTTCGCCGCCTCGGGGGTCTCTCTCCTTCTCCCTGACCCTCTCGGGCCCCTCGCTGACCCCTTGTCCTCTCTTTCCCCCCTCCTCCCAGTGTGACTTTTTCCAGCGGACCCGCTATTACCGGATCATGCCCAAGTACCACGCGGTGCGGATCCGGCAGGAGCAGCGCTACCAGCCCGGGGGGCTCCTGCCCCGCCGCCGCCGCAAGAAGCTCTGGGTGACCAAGTGGCAGGAGCCGGACAAGTACTACTGACCCCCTGTCCCCCCGCCCGGACCCCTGCGAGGGGGGCTTTGACTTTGCACAAGTGCATCTCTCCTTGTCCCCGTCCCCTCGGACGCGGCCGCCCCCGGCCTTGGCTCCCGCAGCCCCTGCCCCGCTCGCCCCGGGGGTCTCTTGCACGCTGGTGCCTTGCACGCTTGTGGGGGCTCCCGCGGCCCCCAATGTGCCCCCTCCCCGCTCCCCGAAATGCTGCTGGGCTCACCGAGTGCCTTCCCCCCGCGCAGACACTCCGCTCGCCACCTTCCTGTCCGTGCCCCCTGTCCCTCTGTCCCCAGCCACCCTGGGACACGTCCCGGCCCCTGGGACAAGCCGGGACACGCTCGCCCCCCTCCCCTCGGCGCTGGGACCCCTCTGCTTTCCCCCTTGGGGGTGGGTTTTGGGGGTGCTCATTCCCT
Organism: Sturnus vulgaris; assembly: GCF_052056855.1. Taxonomy (NCBI): domain Eukaryota; kingdom Metazoa; phylum Chordata; class Aves; order Passeriformes; family Sturnidae; genus Sturnus; species Sturnus vulgaris. Next base: position 3,148,647 of record NC_142269.1, on the reverse strand, counting down.
CCTGCGCCCCATCCCCAGCCCCTCGGGGGTCTCCCCCCGCTCTGCTCGCAACTTTGGCTTGGGGGGTGCAGAGCTCCAGGCCGTGTCCCCCCCGCCCCCGGGGGTCCCTGTCCCACCCCGCGGGGTTAAATTATTCCGTGTCTCTCCGTGTCGGTGTTTTGGTGTCCAGTCCCAGTGTCCGTTCGGTACTGGGGGCTGCTGGGGAGGGGGTCCTGCACCCCTAGCTGGCCCCCAAAGCCCCCCTCCCTTCTTCGTCGGGGCCAAATAAAGCCTCGCTCTGGGATTTGTAACCTCTCGTCCCCTCCGTGTCATGGCTGGTGGGCTAGTGGGGGTGGGCTGGGGGTGGGGGGCTTTTGGAGGTGGGGAGCAAAAAGAGGAGGGGGGGGGTGATGTACCCCGGAAGGGGTAGAAAGTGATGGGAGGCGTAATGCGGGGATTAAGGTGGGCTCAGACGTCCCCAGACCCTCGGGAAAGGCTCGAATCCCCCCAAAATACCCCAGGAAGGGGCCAGGGACCCCCGAGGGGCTGATGGGAACCCTGATTATGCAAATGAGCGCCGGAGCTGCAACGAGGGGCGGGGCTATCCCGGGAGAGGCGGGGCCCAAGGCGGAGCAGGCGCTGATTGGCCGCGAGGCTCGCGGTGATTGACAGCGGGGCGTGCCCAACGGCGAAGCCGGGTTGGCAGGGCGGGTGGGCGGGGTTTTCGGTAGAACGGGCGCTGATTGGTCGAGGCGCGGTGATTGACAGCGGGTGTGTTGTTTGCGCGCGGCGCGGCGGGGGCGGGGCCGGGCCCGGGGGCTCGGGGGGCCCTGAGGGGACGCTGAGGGGACGCTGAGGGGACACTGAGGGGACAGCGGGGGGCACCGGGGGGCACCGGGGCCACAGCGGCGCCATGCGGCTGCTGCGGTGCCTCGGGAAGCGCGCGGCGCTGGCCGGCGTCCCCACCTACATCGAGCACTTCAGCAAGTTCTCGCCGTCGCCGCTCTCCATGAAGCAGTTTCTGGACTTCGGTAAATAAAGAAAAAAACCCCCGGGACCCCCGGCCCTGCTATGGGGACAGGGACAGCCCTCGCTGGGCACAGCCGGTGTGAGGGCGGTGCTGGGGGAGGGAGCTCCGTGCACACCCCCGGGAATTCCTGCCCCCCCTTCCTGGGAATTCCTAAATTCCTACCACCCCCCTTCCTTGGAAAATCCTTCACACACCCGCCCCGGAAAATCCTAATTCCCCCCGTCAGGGAATTTCTCCCCACCCTGTAAATCTGAGGGGTCTGGGGGCTCTCTTCCTCAGTGAGTGTGTGGGCCTGGGTTACTCTGGCCGCCCCCAAAATCTCATTTTTATTGGGGCTGGGGGGATTTAACAACACCCCCCGGGTAAATAAGTGCGGGTGGAGCGTGGTTTCCTAATGGGCCCTTTTGGGGGTGTCCCCTCTGTCCCCCCCACCCCTCAGGGGGTGTCCCAACCCCTTCCTTGGGGGCACATCCCAGTAAACCCACCCTGTGAGGGACCCCCAGACCCAGGGTGGGCAGCTGGGACCCCCCCAGTCCGATCCAGTGTCCCCCCCATTGGTGTCACCCAGCCTGGCCCTCTCTGGTCCCCTGTCCCCCCCAAACAGGGGCTGGTGGCTGCGCTCTGGGGACAATGTCCCTTGTCGCCAGTGCCCCTCCAGGGGTTTGGGGTCAGCTGTGCCCCCCCTGCCTTGTGGGATGTCCCCCGATTGGGGACCCTGGGTCTGTGTTGGGTTCTGGTGGTGGCCCAGGTCCTTCTCCCCTCCAGATTGCTCTCGGGGGTCTCCCAGCCCAGTTTGGGCTGTTCTGGGTGGCACTGGGCACCCAGCCTGTCCTCCCCCATCAGCCCTCCCTGTCCCCGCAGTGTCCCCCAGCCCTCACCCCCTCCCCAGCCAAGGACCAGAACCCGCTCCTGTCCTCTGTCCCCAGTGCCAGAGGGGTGGCAGTGCCACCAACGCTGGCTCTGGGGGTCCCGTGGGTGCTCACCCCGTGTCCCCCTGTGTCCCCAGGCTCCAGCAATGCCTGTGAGAAGACGTCGTTCGCGTTCCTGCGCCAGGAGCTGCCCGTGCGCCTCTCCAACATCATGAAGGAGATCAACCTCCTCCCGGACCGGGTGCTGCGCACGCCCTCCGTGCAGCTGGTGCAGAGCTGGTCAGTGCTGGGGACACGGGGACACTGCCACCTGGCCGGCCTGGGAGCTGCCACCCTGCCCTGCTGGGGGTCCCACCCTGGCCACTCACCTGGGGTCTCGCTGCCACAGGTTGTCACCCTCTGGGGTACCCCCAGTGTCACAGCTCTCAGTGCCACCGCGGCTCCTGTCACCTCAGGTGTCACGAGCACCGTGTGTCCCACAGCTGTCACCAGCTGTCCTCTCCTCCAGGGAGCTGGGGACAGGCTGGGCACTCGCCAGCCGGTGCTGGGACAGACTGGGAGCTGAGGGGGGTGACACAGGGACAGGTGACAGGCTGGGCACTCCCCAGCTGGTGCCATACCGTGCCCTTGGCTGACATGGGCTGCAGGTCCTTTGGGGACACTCCTGTGCCACCAGGGTGTCCCCAGCCAGCGGGGGGGGCCACCAGTGCCACCCGGTCCCTGAAGGAGCCCTGATGTCCCTGTCCTGGGGGGGGTCTGAGTGTCCCTTTAAGTGTCCCAGTGCCAGCAGCATGACCCGTTTCCCAGTGCCACCACATGACCTGTTGTTTGTCCAGTGTCCCCACTGTCTAGTTTGTCCCGCTGCCAGCAGGATCACGCCATGCCAAGGGGTCAGGCCATGCCAGGGGGTCCAGCAGTGCCACTCCCTGTCACAGCCCCAGCCCCACCATGACCCCAGGTGTCCCCAAGGGCCCCCATGCCAGCAGTGGGGTGGGACAGTGATCCCTGGTGCAGCAGATTTTGGGGTGTGGGCCTGGGCTGAGGGGTGCTGGCCCTGCATGGTGTCACCTGGGGTGTCCTCTGTGTTTGGGGGTGCCAGCTGTGGGGTGTCCGTGTCCCCCCAGGTACGTCCAGAGCCTGCTGGACATCATGGAATTCCATGACAAGGACCCCGAGGACCAAGCCACGCTGGGACAGTGAGTTGGGAGGTGACAGAGTGTCCTTGTCCCCAGTCCCGGGGTTTGGGGTGTCATCCCCTCCCAGGCCCGCGCTGGTGTCACCCCAAAGTGCCACCGGAATCAGCTCCGGGTTTTCCCAGCGCCCTCAGCTCTCGGGGAATCCCGGCCTGGATCGCGGCCGTGGCCGGACCGGGTGTCCCCAGCGCTGTCGCTGTCCCCGGGGCAGGTTCACGACCGCGCTGGTGACAATCCGGAACCGGCACAACGACGTTGTCCCCACCATGGCTCAGGGGGTCATCGAGTACAAGGAGACGTACGGGGATGACCCCGTGTCCAACCAGAACATCCAGTACTTCCTGGACCGCTTCTACCTGAGCCGCATCTCCATCCGCATGCTCATCAACCAGCACAGTGAGCGGGGGGCTGGGGTGTCCCCTGAACCCCCCCGAGTGTCCCCTGGACCCCCCCGAGTGTCCCCAGAACCCCCCGAGTGTCCCCAGAACCCCCCGAGTGTCCCCTGAACCCTCCGACTCTCCCCAGGCCTCTGTCCTCAAAGTCCCCACCAACCCCAGGGAGCTCCCCAAGGTTCTTCTTGTCCCAAGGGTCCCCTCTTAAACCCAGGAGTTTGTCCTGAGGGTCCCCCATCATCGCTGGGTGTCCCCAGAATGTCCCCACAGCCCCAGGGATCTGTCCCAAATGTCCCCACTAACCCCAAGGATTCTCTGTCTTGGGCATCTCCCCTGGTGTGTTGTTTCCCCACAGCCCCAGAGTACCCTGGGGGTGTCCCCAGCTGTCCCTGGGATGCTCTGGGGGTGTCCCCAGCTGTCCCCGGGGTGTCCCCAGCTCGCTGTCCCCTCCCCAGCCCTGCTCTTCGATGGCAGCACCAACCCCGCACACCCCAAACACATCGGGAGCATCGACCCCCACTGCAACGTGGCCAACGTGGTGAGAGGTTGGTGGGGTCTGGGGTCCCACCCCCACGAGGGAGGGGGGATTTGGGGGGTGGGGGTCGCTGGAAAATCCCCCTGGGACCACTCCTGTCACAGGTTTAGGGTGGCCTCAGCCAGAGAGTCCCCTGAGCTGTGCAGGAGACCCCAAAAACTTTTGGGATCTGTAGGGATGGGGGGTGTTTGGGGGCGGGGGGACCCCAAAGGCTGCCCCTGTTGGTGCTGGGGGTGCTGAGCTCTGTGTCCCCCCCTTTGCCAGACGCCTACAACATGGCCAAGCTGCTGTGTGACAAATATTACATGGCCTCACCTGAGCTGGAGATCGAGGAGGTCAACGGTGAGGGGACAGTGGGGACAGTGAGGGGACAATGGAGGCCCCGGGCAGGGGGATTTTGGGAGGCTCCTTTAGGTTTGGGGATTCTCAGGTGGCCCCTTTAGGATTGGTTTCTTGTGTGGGTTGGGGTCTCCATGGCAGGGGGTTCTCAGCTCCTTTAGTATTGGGGTCCCTGTGGGATGGGATTTTTGTGTGGCTCGTTTTGGGTCGGGGTCCCCATTTCTGGGGTTTCTCAGGTGGCCCCTTTAGGATTGGGGGTCCCTGTGATGGGGGGGACCCTCAGGTGCCCCATTTAGGTCTGGGGCAGCTTTAGGCTCAGGATTGTCCCCACCAACCCCAGTGTCCCCCCTCCCCAGCCTGCAACGCCCAGCAGCCCGTGAGCATCGTCTACGTCCCGTCCCACCTGTACCACATGCTCTTCGAGCTCTTCAAGGTACCCCAGCCCTTTTGGGGGGTCCCGGGGGGGCTCTGGGTGTCCCCCCTGACCCCTCCCCGGGGGCTCTGTGTCCCCAGAACGCCATGAGAGCCACGGTGGAGAGCCACGAGAGCAGCCCGCGGCTGCCGGCCATCAGGGTGATGGTGGCCCTGGGCCAGGAGGATTTGTCCATCCGGGTGAGGGAGCCCCGGCCGCGCTGGGGGAGGGTGGGGAGGGGACAGGGATGGCCTTGTCACCCTCTGTGTGTGTGTGTCCCCAGATGAGTGACAGGGGCATGGGCGTGCCCCTGAGGAAGATCGAGCGGCTCTTCAGCTACATGTACTCCACAGCCCCCACCCCCCAGCTGGGCTCCGGGGGGGCCCCCCTGGTACGAGACCCCCACACCTGGGGATGGGGGAGGAGATGGGGCTGGGGGGGTGATTGGAGGGGGGCTGGAGTGGCCTGGGGGTGTTTTCGGGGTGGGCTGGGGGTGTTTTGGAGGTGGCCTGGGGATGTTTTGGGGGTGACTGGGGTGGGCTGGGGGGGTACGGGGAGGTTTGGGCTTGGCCTGGGACCTTTTGGGGACGTTTAGGGTGCCATGGGGACACTTCGTGGTGTGGGGATGCTTGGGAATGGCATGGAGACACTTTGGTGGGGTTGGATGTGGCATGGGGACACTTCGTGGTGGCAGGGCCCCCTCTGCCCATTCCGGGGCCCGTTGCTGGTGGCACAGTGACTGCTGGCAGCACCGTGGGGTGGCCAGGGGTGTCCTGGGAGGTTCCCCCCAGCCCTGGGGACCCTCCCACCCCCCCAATTCGTCGCCCCCCAGGCCGGCTTTGGCTACGGGCTGCCCATCTCCCGCCTGTACGCCAAGTACTTCCAGGGGGACCTGCAGCTCTACTCCATGGAGGGCTTCGGCACCGACGCCGTCATCTACCTGAAGGTGGGTGCCTGTCCCCAAATCCCCCCCAAATCCGGGCTGGGGAGGGGCACAGGACCCTGCTGAGCCCCGTGTGCCGCCCCCAGGCTCTGTCCACGGACTCAGTGGAGCGCCTGCCCGTGTACAACAAGTCAGCGTGGAGGCACTACCAGGCCAGCCAGGAGGCCGGGGACTGGTGCGTGCCCAGCACCGAGCCCAAGAACACCTCCACGTACCGTGTGCCCTGAGCCCCCCCGAGCCCCCCCGGGACCCCCAGACCCACCCTCGGGGTGTCCCTGAGTGCCCCCCGGGGGGGGGGGGGAGTTGGCGTTTTGGCACCCCGGTTCTTTGGGTTCCGTGGGAAGCGTGGGATGTGGGGGTGTCCTGGCAGCCCCACCTTGGTGGCACTTAGGGACAGAGCTGGGGGGGGTTGGAGCAGCTCCCTCACCACCCTCCCCCCCCCACCAAACTTCACACCCGCCCCATCCCAGTAAGGGACTGGTTCTGTCCCGGTAGGACCAGCAGCACTTCCCTGCACCCTGATGGGGTGGGGGGGCCAGGCCTGAGCCCCCCATCCCTCCCAGCTTTCCTGTCCCTGTCCCCCCCCATTATTGCACTACTGAGCTGTCCCCACCCCCGTGTCCCCCCCACTTCCTGTGACCTGCTCAACCCCCCCCCCCCCAAATTCCTCCCTGACCCCTCCCAGTGTCAATAAATTGGATGTTGACTGAATCCCTGGGGTGCTTTGGGGTCCTGGTGCCTCAGTTTCCCCCCCAGGCTTGGGAGGGGGCCGAGGGCTCAGTCCCGGGGTGGCATTTGGGGACACGGGGCCTTGGGGGCTGCTCTGTCCCCCCCCAGTCAGGTGACACCGGCCACTCCAGTTTGCACTGGCCCTTGATACCCTTTTATTTCCTGGGGTGGCTGTGGGGGGCCGGGGTTCGCTCCCTGCCCCCCATTTGGGGGTGCCCGTGTGTGAAGGTGCTGGGGGGGGGAAGGGGCTGGGACCCCCGGCCCCTTGGGGGTGGTGACAGGTGAGGGTGACAGGACGGGCTGGGGGTGACAGGACAGGGTGGGGGTGCCCTCAGCATCCTGGGGGGGCCGGGCTGGGTGGGGAGGGGGCGGCTGGAGCCGGAGTGGGGGTGGGTGCTGCTCCGGGCTCCTTCTGGCCCCGCTGTCCCTCGGTGTCCCCTCGGTGTGTCCCGCGGTGTCCCGGGGGGCTGTGGCTCTCCCCGTTCAGCTCCTCCTCTGCTCCTGGTCCTTTTTCTTGTGCTTCTCCCGCTGTTTCTCCGCTTTGTCGCGGGCCTTGCGCTCCCTCTCCGCCGCCAGGCTCAGCTCCTTGAGCCGCCGCTTGAGCACGGCGCGGTCCTGGGAGCTGCCCACGCCCAGCGCCTGCGGCAGCGAGGGCTGGGACCCCCGGACACAGCGCCCGGAGCTGCCCCCGAGCCCCCCGGAGCCCCCTGCCCCGACAGCAGCTCCTTGGGGGTCCTTTGGGATCGTCCCTTGGGGCACCCGCAGCGTCCCGCCCCATGGAGCGGCCGGCTCGGACAGAGGGGTTTGGGTACACAGGGAACCTCCCTTTGGGGCATCCCGAAACCTTCCAGAACCTTCCTGCCCCATGGAATCCCCCTTTGGGGCACCCCACACCTTCCTGCCCTATGGAACCCCGCACTGGGCCACCCAAAACCTCTCCCCCTCCATTTTTTGGGGTCCCTGGAGCCCCCCGACCCCGCACCTTGAGCTTGGCCCCGTCCAGGAGCAGCAGGCGGGGTCCGTCCACGCCGTGCTCGGAGAAGTCCCGCACGTAGCGCTGCAAGCCCAGGCTCTGCAGCCACTCGCCCACCTGGCCACAAGTCCAGCCCGCGGCCGCGCCCGGCGGCTCCTCCAGCAGCTGCGCACGGGGGGAGTCAGCCGGGGGTCCCCGGAATTGGGGGGAGACACCCCCACGCCCCCCGCCCGTGCTCACCTCGTCCGAGGACTGGGACAGGCTGTGGTAGGGGTACGAGCACTTGGGGGGGCCGGGCAGGCGGGGGCTGGCGCTGGACGGGGGCGAGTCCTCGCTCAGCGTCGAGTCCTGGGCCAGCGGGAGGGGGGGACAGGGCTGGAGCCACCGCAGAGCACCCAACGACACCCCAGATCTACCCCAGAGCCACCCAGTGACACCCCAGCGCCATCCTGACCCTCTGGAGGCTCGAGTCCCGCCCCTAATGTTCCCTGACCCTACGGGGCTTTGTCCCCTGTCCCCAGAGCTGGTGTCACCTCCTCTCTCAGAGCCCCCAGGTCCGTCCCACCTGCCGGGCGCTCACCTGGGACGCGGATTTGGCGGGGCTGAGCCGCTCGTGGCGGGGGGAGCCCGCGGGGGACGCGGGGCCGGGGGAGCCGGAGCCCCTGGAGCTGTCCGAGAACCACGAGAAGGGCAGGAACGGGGAGCCCGAGGGGCGGCCGGGCCCCTCCGCCGCCTCCCTGGGGACAGGGCAGTGTCAGGGGCTGTCCCCGGGCTGTCCCCAGGGTGTCCCCAGTCTGTCCCCAGGGTGTCCCTCACCTGCTGCCCATGGACAGGCGGTTGCTGCTCTTCTCCTTGCGGCTCTTCCCAGAGGACGCCCGGCGCAGGGTGACCCTGGGGACAGCGGTGGTGGCCTGAAGGCTCTGTCCAGGACCCCTCTCATCCCTCCGTCTGTCTGTCCATCCCTCCATCCGTCTGTCCGTCCATCATCTGTGCCTCCACCTTCTCCCCCATCTATTTTTCCATCTTTCCATTGTACTTCTCCATCCCTTCACCCCTCCCCACAGCCCTCTGTCCCTCCTCCCCCTGCCCAGGCCGGGTTCTCACCCCAAATCCAGGAATTTCCTCCTCGTTTTCTTATCGAGCCCCATGGTGGGGCTGGCGGGCTCGGAGGGGCTCATGTCGCGGCTGTCATCTGCAGGGGTGGCACCGGGCTGTCACCCTCTGTCCCCCCAGGGGTCCCCAGGGGGTTCGGGGGGGGGGGGGGTCTCACCTTCGCTGTGCTGCCGGGGCCGGGGAGGGCGGCGGGCGAGGCCGGGGGAGCTGTCGGAGCTGGGGCAGGACTGGGGCGCGGGGGGTCCCCAGAGCCCCTCCTGGGACGGGGTGTTGGTGAGGGGCCGGTAGCGGCTGAGCGGGGGGCGCGGGGGCCGGGGCGTCCCCCAGGCCCGGCCGGGCCACCCCCGGCTCGAAGGAGAAGCCGTCGGTGCGGGAAAAGGGCGAGGGGGCCGGGGGGGCTGCGCTCGCCCTCAGTGCCCTGCGGGGACACGGGCAGGGGGTCAGACCCCTGCAGCCCCCCCGGGCTGTCCCCTAGACCCCCCCTCCTTGTCCCCAAACATGGCATCCATCCCAACCCCATCCTTGGTGTCCCCAATCCTTGGGACACTCCCAACCATGACATTCCCTGAGCCCTTGAGGTTCCCAATCCCTGTGACACCCCCAGCCCTGGCATCCCCCAATGTCCTCCCCGATGTCCCTGGTGTCACCGATGTCCCGGTGACCCTGGTGTCCCCAGTCTCCCCAGTATCCCAGTGTCTCCAGTGTCCCCGATGTCCCTGCTATCCTTGTTGTCTCCGATGTCCCTGGTGTCGCGGTGTTTTTGGTGTCCCCCATGTCCCGCTGTCCCCGCTGTCCCCAGTGTCCCTGGTGTCCCTGTTGTCTCCGATGTCCCCAGTGTCCCCGGTGTCTCACCGCGGCCTCGGGCCCCTCGTCGCCCTCGGTGGAGCTGGCGCTGTCGCGCAGGCGGGAGCGCGAGGGCCGCTGGCGGCGGCCGCGGGCCAGGAGCCGGGCGCGGGCCTTGTGCAGGCTGCTGTCCAAACGGGGCGTCTCTGGAACCACAGCGGTAAAATCTGGGAGTGAAAGAGACACCGGGGCACGGACAGACGGACGGACGGACACACGGACAGCGGGGAGGGATAGGATGGACACGGAGAGAGCGGGAACGGGGGTGGTGACAGAGGGACGGACGAGGAGGGAGGTTGGGTGGATGGAGAGAGGGATGGATCCATGGACGATGGAGGGATGGATCCATGGACGATGGAGGGATGGACGGACAGACAGACGGATGGACAGGAGATGGAGGGAGGGATGAGCAGCGAGGACAACAGGGAAGCGTTGGACACAGGGGGACAGACAGGGAAGGCCAGCCCAGTGGAGAGGGGACAGGGGGACAGAGGGACAGGGGGACAGGGCAGGGGAGTCAAAGGCGGGTGGGCGGTCCCAGGAGGACAGGAGGGGGCACAAGGAGAGGGGAGCATTGGGGACATGGATGGGGCACCCCGGTGGGGCAGGACAGGGGACAGGGGGACAGAGAGAAGTGTTCAGAGATGCCCCCATGGGGACAGAGGAGTGGGGTGGCCCTGAGCACAGAGCGTCCCTGTCACCCAGGAGGGGACACGCTTTGCCCAGGTCCCACCGGGATCCCCCCAATGTCCCCCCCTGTATCCCAACCCCCACCCCAGGGGTGGCTCTGGGCGGTGTCCCCTGCTGTCCCCATCACCCCCTGCACACCCCTGTGCCCCCATTCCTGTGTGCCCTGGACGTGTCCCCATGTCTTTGTCACCCCCCTGTCCCCTTCCCCACGCACATCCCCGTGTCCCCAAGCCCAGATCGGGGGTCCCCTCTGGACACAGGGGGACACTGAGGGGACCCACGGGTGGCTCTGCAGCCCCAGGAACTCACCAAAAACCTCGTCCGTGTCCTGCAGCTTGGAGACCGACATGGTGGGACAGAGCTGGGGACACAGGGGACACTCAGGGGGGAAGGCCCAGCCCCTCTGTGCCCCCCGGTGCCTCCCGGTGCTCCCCGTGTCCCGCGGTACGGGGGGCTGGGCACACCTTGTGCAGCGCGGCTGGGAAGGGGTTAAACACCCCCCCCAACCCCGGGGATCGCGGGGGATGGGAACCAGTCCCAGGAGAGGCCGGGACCGGGAATGCCGGACCGGGAATGCCGGACCGGGAATGCCGCTCGGGGATTCCTGTACCGGGAATATCGAACCGAGGGGGATGGGGCTGTCCCGGGGGAGGGGCAGCTCCGGGAATGGACCGGGGCTGGACCGGAGCTGTTGCACCGGGGCTGGGGCTGCACCGGGGATGCTCTGCCGGAGGATGAGGCTGTACCGGGGCTGGGGCTGTACCGGAGCCGTACCGGAGCCGTACCGGAGCTGTACCGGGACGGTACCGGGGATGCTCTACCGGAGGATGAGGCTGTACCGGGGCTGGGGCTGTACCGGAGCTGTACCGGAGCTGTACCGGGGCTGGGGCTGTACCGGGGCTGTACCGAAGCCGTACCGGAGCCGTACCGGGGCTGTACCGGGGATGCTCTACCGAAGGATGGGGCTATACCGGAGCCGTACAGGGACTGTACCGGGGTTGTACCGGGGCCGCTGACCGCGGGTGACGCCCTGCCCGTTCCCTCCCCCCCTCCCCACTCACCCGCGCTCCTGGGGCATCCTGCTCGCCCCGGGTCTCCTCCCGCCGGGGCCGGGCCGGGCCGGTGGCGGGGCCGGGGGGAGCGGGGGGCGCTGCCGAGCCGGGCCGGGCCGCCCCGCCGGGCCGGGGGCCGCGGGGGGGGGGGGGCACAGGAACCCGGAAACGGCGGGGGCGGCGGGGGCGGGGTCTGCCCCGCCCGGGGCTGAACGGACACCGAGGGGGGGGGGAAACACCGGGAGGGGACACGGGGACAGAAACACCCACGGGGTTCTGAACGGACAGCGCCGGGGGGCACCGAGGGTGCGGGGACAGCGGGCACCGAGGGACACGCGGCGGTGCTGAAGGGACAGCGACAGCGGCGGGACCGCGGTGACACCGGCCCGTCAGTGTCCCCATCCCCTCCAGTGTCCCCAGGTCCTCCCCAGTGTCTCCCAGCCCAGGGGCTCCTCCCAGTGCCCGCTCCCATCGTGCCCATTTCCCCCAGTGCCCTCCAGTCCTTCCCAGTCCCTCCCACTCCCCTCTGCACCCCCTACTCCTCCCCGCGACCCCAAATCACTCCCAGTCCTCCCAGTTCCCCCCAGTCCCTCCCCGTCCCCTCCATCCTGTCCAACCCTCCCACGGTGTCCCCAGTGCCCCCCATCCTCCCCAGTGTCCCCAGTGCCCCCCCATCCTCCCCACTCCTTGCCGCCACCCCAAACAATTCCCAGTCCCCCTCCATAGCCCCCCCCACCCTTCCCAGTCCCCCCCAGTGTCCCCCGGCCCATCCGCCGGCAGAAGGAGGCGGGGCTGGGGGGGCGTGGGGGGGGAGGCCGAGGCCGCGTTTATGGGGCGGGGGGCGGCGTTTTTTTTGGGGCGGGGGGGTGCTGAGAGCGGAGCGGTGCATACATAGGTACATTATATATAGTATATACACCCACAGGTACACGTGTGAGATTAAATAACCCCGGCCCCCCCCCACGGGGCTCGCGCTCCCCGGACCCCCTCCCCTTAAATAACCCCCTCCCCCCTCCCCGAGTGGCTCCAATCCAGTCGGACCCCCCCGACCCCCCCCCCCCCCCCCGCACCCCCCGCCCCACGCGTTTCCCCCTCCCCCCCGCCTCCCCTTCCCAGTATAACCAGCTCTGGCTCCCAGTTGCCCCCACATCCAGTTACTGTCGGAGACTCGGCGGCGAGGGGGGGGCAGAATAGAAATGAAAAATAAAGGGCCGAGAGGGAGGGACCCCCCCGGGGCCGGCTGGGGGTCGGGGGGTGTCCCAGCCCCAAAGAAATGCTGTGATTATTTTTTTTTGGGGGGGTGGGGGGGGTGTCCCAGCCCCAGAGAAATGTTGTGAGTTTTTTTTGGGGGGGGATTGGGGAGTGTCCCAGCCCCAGAGAAATGCTGTGAGGTTTTTTTTTTGGGGGGGGGAGGGGGATATTTACAGGTGGGGGGGTGGGAGCATCGCCCCCACCCCAGAGGAGACCCCCGTGTGTGTCCCCCCCCATCCTCGCCCAGGGAAGGCGAAAGCCCCGGGTTGAGGGGGGGGGTGTTGGCGGGGCCGGGGGGCACAGGCAGCCCCCCCCCAATTCCCAGGGTGGGGGGGGCAATGGGGTTGGGGGTCCCCCCCATCCCTTGCAGGGGGTGACAAAGGCTCAGGGGTCCCCCCCTGCCCGGCGATGGTGGCACTGAGGGGGAGGGGGGACACTTGGGGTCCCCCCCTCCATGGCGGTGGTCCCGGGGTCACCCCGATGTGGGGCTGGGGGGGCTCCAAGGCCAGCGAGTCCCAAGAGAAGGAGCTGGGTCTGGGGGGGCTCGCAGTGTCCCCCCCCCCCCCCAGCTGGCTCAGATTTGGGGTGGTGGGGGGGGACATTGTCCTCTCTGTGTGTGTCCCCCCCCCTCCAGAGTCCAACCAGGTGTGTCCGGGGGGGTGGGGGGGTCACGTTGAAAGTGTGTGGGGGGGTCCTGGGGGGGCCGCGCCCCCTCCCCGGGTCCATCACGTCACCACGAGACTCACACTGGACACAGACACGAACGCGGGGTGACCCCCCCGGCCCCCCCCGAGCCCCCCCCCCCCCCCCGCTGTCTGTGCCCCCGTGGGGGGGTGGGGGGCACCAGGAGGCCTTGGCGGGGTCTCAGCCCCTCCCCGCTGGGGGGGGAGGGGAGGGGGCAGGGCCGGGGGGGGGGATGGGGGGGTGGGGGTTGGGGGGGATAAGAAGGGGCCCCCCCAGGCCGGAATCGCTGCGGTTTGAGGGTGGTTTAGGTCGGGTTGGAATTTTTCAAAGTCTGCAGCTTGGCCTCCAGTTCGGAGATCTGAAAAACAGCAAAGGGGACAGGTCTCAGCGGGGGGGGCCGGGGGGGACACACCGGGGTCGGGGGGGACATGGGGACACACCGGGGGGGACACGGGGACACACCGCGGGGGACACGGGGACACACCGGGGGGGACATGGGGACACAGCGGGGGGGACACGGGGACACACCGGGGGGACACGGGGACACACTGGGGTGAGGGGGAGGGACACGGGGACACACCGTGGGGGACTGTGATGGGTGGGGAGGACACGGAGATGGGGACAGGACTGGGGGGACAAGGATGGGACAAGGGGGGCGGGACATGGGGGGCACATGGGGGACATACACTGGGGACACTGGGATGGCTGGGGGGGCACAGGGGTGACTGGGAGGGCACAAGGGGGACACACATGGGGGTCTCACGGGGGTGACTGAGGGGACGCAGGGATGGGCTGGGGACACACACGGGGGGCACAGGGATGGGCTGGGATGGGCAGGGGGCTGCAGGCAGCGCTGGGTGATCTCTGTGGGATGCCAGGGGACATTTTGGGGGTGATGGAGGTGGCTGAGTTGGGGGGGGAGGGGGGGGCTCTGCTGGTGTTGGGGACCTCCCCGCTGTGCCCTGGTGCCCCCCAGCCAGACAGGGCCGGTCAGTCCCTGTCCCGTGACGCCGGGGGATCCTTTGGGATCCGGTGACCCCGAGTTGGGATCCTTTGGGATCCGCTGTGCCCCGCACGGCCCCGGCCCCACAGCGGGGCTGGCACAGGATCCGTGGGGCCCTTTGGGGATCCAGCATGACCAGCATGGGATCCCAGCGGGACCGGACCCTGAGCCCGGCACCGATCCCCGGGATCCCAGCGGGACCGGACCCTGAGCCCGGCACCGATCCCCGGGATCCCAGCGGGACCGGACCCTGAGCCCGGCACCGATCCCCGGGATCCCCGGCAGATCCCACACACGCTGTCGGGATCCGCTGCCCGCGCAGATTCTCTCGCTCCTTTCAGGGCTGCCGGGCCCCAGAGCAGGACCCTGGGCAGATCCAGAGCAGAACCCCAGCGCCGGGAGGAGGCTCGGGGCAGATCCCGGGCAGATCCCGGGCAGATCCCGGGCAGGTCCGGTGGGAGCAGATCCCCACGATCCGGCGTGGGATGCGCGGCTCAGTCCGGAGGGAGCCCCGCGGAGCTCCGGGATCCATCGCTGGCACGGCGGGAGGGCGGGGCCGGGCCGGGGGGCACCGGGGGGCACCGGGGGGTCAGGGACATCCCCCGTCCCGGCGCCCCGTGCCCACCTTCTCCTGCAGCTTCTCCATCTCCTCCTTGTGCGCCAGCTCCGACTCCTCCAGCACTCGCCGCTGCGCCGTCTCCTTCTTCAGGAACTCGATCTCCCTGCGGGGACCACCAGGGGTGAGTGCACGTCCCCAAACCTGGGGACAGCCCTGGGGGACCCCGGGGTTTGGGGGCCCGGGGAGCTCCCAGAGGATGGGTTGTGCCCGGGGATGCTGAGGAAGGATCAGGGGGTCCTGGAAGGGTTTGGGTTTGGAAGGAGCTCAGAGCTCACCTGTGGGCAGGGACACCTTTGGGAGTCCCAGGGTGGGGCCATGCCAAAGGGAGGGTCCCCGCTGATGGACAAAGGGTGCCCAGAAGGGTTTGGCACCTCAGGGATGTGGCCCTGCCCACAGGACAGTCCGTGCCCAGGGACAGAGGGTGGCACGGAGGGGTCAGAGCCCCCCGAGGGTCCCACACCGAGGGCACAGGGACAGACACGGGTGCCCAGGGATGGACCCACGGCCAAGGGATGGGCTCAGCCCGGTGGCACAGGCTGTGCCCAGGGACAGGGGTGCCCAAGGGACACGCTGGGGACAGGAGGGGACACTGGAGCTGCCCTCACTTCTGCTGGTACTCCTTGATGAGCCGCTTGGCCTTGCTGTACTTTCTCTCCAGGGTCTGGTACTGGGCCTGGGTCTCCTTGAGGTGCTCGTCCACGGCCTGGCACAGGTTCTGGGCCTCCATCCAGTACCCCTCGAGCTTCTCCATGCGCTCCTTGTTCTCCTCCACGCTCTGCTCCAGCTGGGCCTTCTCGGCCCTCCAGCGCGCCTTCTCCTGCTCCAGGCTCTGCAGCTGGGGACAGCGGTGTCACCACGGGCTGTGGCACGGCCAGGGGACAGCCAGGGGACATGGGACAGGCAGGGGATGGGACGTGGCACAGAATGTCATGACGTGGCACAGCCAGGGGACAGGAATGGAACATGGCACGGCCAGGGGATGGGATGTGGCACAGCCAGGTGACAGGCAGGACATGGCAGGACATGGAATGGCCGGTGCAGGGCAGCTGGAGAAGGACATTCAGGGTGCCAGGGCAGCTGTCAGGGTGTCCCCCCACCCCTGGTCCAGCCAGGACCCCCCCTCACCTTCCTCTTGAGCTGCTGGATCTCAGCCTCGGTCACGGCGTGTTTGATCTGGAGCTGTGGAGAGCCGGGGTGGGCACAAGGTGGGCACGGGGTGGGCACAGCCCCCCAGGTGAGCACCCCCTGCCCTCCCCCAGCCCCTCCTCACCTCCTTGAACTTGTGCACCAGCTTCTCGGGGTCCATCTCCACGGGGGACAGCGTGTCCTCGTTCTCGGCCAGCTCGAACACCTCGATGGCCATTTCCCCGCTGGGGAACATGGGCTCATCTCCTCCTCCTCGTCCGTGGCGTATTCCCCGGTCTGCGGAGGGGCACGGGGCGGGGTTGGCACCCGGGGGTGTCCCTGCCGTGCCCCCCCAGCCCCGCGTGCCCTGTCACCTCCTCGTCATCCTCGGTGTACTGGCTGTAGCGCTGCTCCATCATCTCGCGCTGCCACCGCTCCTGCTCCAGCGTCTGCTGGATCAGCTGAGCCACCTCGCTCTGCTCGCCCGGCTTCTCCCGCCCGATCAGGAACCTGGGGGGCACCGGGGGGTCAGGGGGGCACCGGGGGACACCGGGGGGCACCGGGGGACACCGGGGGGCACCGGGGGACACCCAGGGGGACACCCAGGGGGACACAGCCAGGGGGTATTGAGGAAACACAGCCAGGAGACATCGAGGGGACAGCCAGGAGACACAGCCAGGGGACATCGAGGGGACACACCCAGGGGACATCCCTGATCCCTCGCTGGGAGCAGAGGGTTCAGGGGGCGTTGTGGAGACTGGGGATGAGTTGGGAGCACTTTGGGGCGCACCAGGGTGACACTCTGGA